>NW_025844654.1:0-1746 GCF_002878395.1 Capsicum annuum | reverse complement strand
AAAAAAGCACTAAGTATTGAAAATTCACTTGAACAAACCTCGAGAACAAATATGCACTGAAAACCGAAAAAAGGAAAAGTGATGCAAGATATATAGTGTGGCATGCATGTTTTGTCGTGGTAGTAGGCGCACATAGTGTGTCATGCAAGGACCCACACCAATAATGCCGAGCAGGCTCCCACTCGTGCCTGAAATATGGCATATTGGGAGTCACATTAATTGTCGCGACTCTTTATTTGTTCGAGTCCCCACATTTATTCTGCACAAAAGCAAAAAAAAATCAAATGAAAAATTTTCCTCTAGCAAAAAACTTAAACCAAAAAAGCACTAAACTCAAAAGAGAAACAACTAAAATTGAAACTAAAAAAACATTAAATTAAAGACAGAGACGACCAAAATTGAAAACTGAAAAAGCACTAAATTCAAGAAAGAAATGACCAAAATTAAAAACTAAAAAAGCACTAAATTCAAGACAGGAACGACAAAAAATGAAAACTAAAAAAGCACTAAATTTAAGATAGAAATGTTAAAAATTAAAAACTGAAAAAGCACTAAATTCGAGGCAGAAACGATCAAAATAAAAAAAATTGAAAATTTAAAAGGCACAAAATTCAAGATAGAAACTACCAAGATCAAAAACTTAAAATGAACTAAATTGAAGACAGAAACGACCAAAATCGAAAACTGAAAAGGAACTAAAATCAAGATAGAAACGACCAAAATCTAAAACTGAACAGACACTAAATTCAAGAAAGAAACAACCAAATTTGAAAAATGAAATAGCACTAAATTCAAGAAAAAAAACAACAAAAATTGAAAACAGAAAAAGTACAAAATTCAAGACAGAAACAATCAAAATTGAAAATTGAAAAAGCACGAAATTCAAGAGAGAAACAACCAATATTATTGAAACTGAAAAAGCACAATTCAAGAAAGAAAAGAACAAAACTGAAAACTGAAAAAAGCACTAAATTTAAGAAAGAAACAACCAAAATTGAAACTAAAAAAGCACTAAATTCAAGACAGAAAGGACCAAAAATGAAAGTTGAAAAAGCAATAAATTCAAGACACAAACAATAAAAATTGAAAACTAAAAAAAGTACTAAATTCAAGATAGAAACTACCAAAATTGAAAATTAAAAAAGCACTAAATTCAAGATAGAAACTACCAAAATTGAAAATTAAAAAAGCACTAAATTCAAGATAGAAACAATCAAAATTGAAAACTAAAAAGGCACTAAATTTAAGACATAAACGACCAAAATCGTAAAATTGAAATGAAACTAAAATCAAGACAGAAACGAACAAAATCAAAAATTTAAAAGGCACTAAATTCAAGACAGAAACGAGTAAAATTGAAAACTGAAAACGCACTAAATTCAAGATAGAAACGAACATAATTGAAAACTAAAAAAGCATGAAATTCAAGACAGAAATGACCAAAATAAAAAACTAAAAGTGCACTAAATTCAAGACAGAAGCGATCAAACTTGAAAACTTAAAAGGAACTAAATTCAAGATAGAAACGATCAAAATCAAAAAGTAAAAAAGCACTAAATTCAAGACTAAAGCAGCCAAGATAAAAAACTAAAATGCATTACGCACTGAAAGTTCACATGAAAAACGTCGGGATTGAATATGCGTTGGAAACTTTAAAAGGAAAAGAATATATGATATTTAGCGTGACGTTTTTCAAACAGAAAAAACACTAAATTCAAGATTAAAACAACCAAGATAAAAAATTAA
>NW_025844653.1:620-1611 GCF_002878395.1 Capsicum annuum | reverse complement strand
AGTAAAGTTTCATTTTTCAGGAGGGTTCTGAATAGAAAGTAAAATTTCATTTTCCAGGAAGGTCCTGAACAGAAAGTAAATTACCATTTTTCAGGAAGGTCCTGAATAGAAAGTAAATTTCTATTTTTTAGGAAGGTCCTGAACATAAAGTAAATTTCCATTTTCAGGAGGGTCCTGAACAGAAAGTAAAATCCCATTTTTTAGGAGGGTGCTGAACATAAAGGAATATCCCATTTTCCAGGAGGGTCCTGAACAGAAAGTAAAATTCCATTGTTCAGGAGGGTCTTGAATAGAAATTAAAGTCCCATTTTACAGAAGGGTCCTGTACAGTAAGTAAAATCCCATTTTTTAGGAGAGTCCTGAGCAGAAAGTAAATTCCCATTTTTTAGGAGGTTCCTGTACAGAAACTAAATTCCCATTTTTCAGGATGGTCCTGAACATAAAGTAAAGTCCAATTTTCCAGGAGGGTCCTGAAACTAAAGTAAAATCTCATTTTCAGGAGGGTCCTGAACATAAAGTAAAGTCCCATTTTTTCAGAAGGGACCTGAACAGAAAGTAAAATCCTATTTTTCAGGATGGTCCTGAACATAAAGTAAAATTCTATTTTTTAGGAGGGTCCTGACCAAAAAGTAAATTCTCATTTTCAGAAGGATCCTAAACGAACATAAAGTTTTATTTTCTAGGAGGGTCCTGAACAGAAAGTAAAATTTCATTTTCCTGGAAGGTCCTGAACAGAAAGTAAAGTACCATTTTTCAGGAGGGTCCTGAATAGAAAGTACATTACCATTGTTTAGGAGGGTCTTGAATAGAAAGTAAAATTCAATTCTTCAGGAGAGTCCTGAACATAAAGTAAAGTCCCATTTTTTTAGGAGGGTCCTGAACAGAAAGTAAAATCCTATTTTTCAGGAGGGTCCTGAACATAAAGTAAAATTCCATTTTTCAGTAGGGTACTGAACGAAAAGTAAATTCTCATTTTTCAGAAGGATCCTAA
>NW_025844653.1:0-520 GCF_002878395.1 Capsicum annuum | reverse complement strand
TATTTTTTATGAGGGTCCTGAACATAAAGTAATATCCTATTTTCAGTTTTGAACAGAAAGTAAAATCCCATTTTTTAGGAGGGTGCTGAACATAAAGTAATATCCCATTTTCCAGGAGGGTCCTGAACAGAAAGTAAAATTCCATTGTTCAGGAGGGTCTTGAACAGAAATTAAAGTCCCATTTTACAGAAGGGTCCTGGATAGAAAGTAAAATCCCATTTTTTAGGAGAGTTCTGAGCAGAAAGTAAATTCCCATTTTTTAGGAGGTTCCTGAACAGAAACTAAATTCCCATTTTTCAAGAGGGTCCTGAACATAAAGTAAAGTCCAATTTTCCAGGAGGGTCCTGAAACGAAAGTAAAGTTCCCATTCTTCAGGAGGGCCCTAAACAAAATGTAAAATCCCTAAATATGCTTTCCAATGACAAATGAACTCAGTGAATAACACTTTGCCCCTGTTTCATTAAAGAAAAAATTTTCAGTTGAAAGCTTAGTGGTGGTTTGCAGCACTTGGCTTTCCAGG
>NW_025844652.1:0-3029 GCF_002878395.1 Capsicum annuum | reverse complement strand
TAAGAGAAATGAGAGGAAAATAATACAAGTTCTCAGCTGAATGGGGTATTTATAGAGGTTTAAAAGAGTGGTGAAAGACCAAAATGCCCCTAAGAAACAAATAAAATCCGAATCTGTCCTTCAGTGATCTATCCGATAGGCTGAAGTAAATTATCCATAACTTTTTACTCCGATGTCCAAATTGGATGAAACCAATTTTATTGAAAAGAAGACTCTCAGGGCTTTCCGTTGATATATATATTAGCTCACACAGTTCATTATGTACAAGGAGTTATGATTGTTTGAAGTTGATCAAAAACAATCGCCTGGCTGCAGTATTTTTTTTTCCTGCACATTTTACTATTTACAGTTCGATCGGAATGGTCGCAGTTTGAGTAGACCCTCATTTGCCATGTTGTGAAGGTCCTCCATAAGCTTGGGCAGCAAATCGGCATTTCTTTCCTTCGCTTGCCATGTTGGTACCTACACCAATGTCCTTAGAAATAGAAGGACAAACAATGATAGCTCAGTTTGATGGCAATCCCCTCACTTCACTCCACAAAAACTCTCCTCTTTCCACTCTTAAATTACCATCTTGCACACCCTTACTCCTCTCAATCTTTTTTCTCTCATAAGAATTTGGATTAGAGTAAGTATTCACTTCTCTTTACGGCTCGGGCAGCATATAGGTCATGAGGTGATTTCCCCACCGGTCTCTTACAATATTAGGCCAATTTTGCACATTTGAAACTCTATGTTATGCAAACCAATTGGCACCTAAGCATACATGACCGTATGTAAAGGGAAAAATATCGCACCACACCTCCTCATGGTATTCAAATTGGGAAAAGACAACCTTGACCCTCTCGATAACCTTAAACATGTCCAAGAAGTATGGAATAAGTAAAGGCTCGTGAAACAACCCCAAGTAGCCAACCATAGATAGAAGGATGTATTTCCTATAGTACCTATCATTTAACACAAAGAGGCAGCCCGGTATACCACAAATGGTCACCTTTCCGGAGTGTACACTCTTTCTCGGATCAACATTGTAAGGCACACAGTACTTTTCAATTTTGGAGATGCATACCCTCTTCTTCTCGTTGGACAACCTCCACCAGAGCTAGTATAACCATTCACACTATATAGACCTTAATAAAAAGTAATACAATGTGGAGAATATGAATCTTCATACTCCACACTCGATAACCTTAAACACGTCCAAGAAGTATGGAATAAGTAAAGGCTCGTGAAACAACCCCAAGTAGCCAACCATGGATAGAAGGATGTATTTCCTATAGTACCTATCATTTAACACAAAGAGGAAGCCCGGTATACCACAAATGGTCACCTTTCCGGAGTGTACACTCTTTCTCGGATCAACATTGTAAGGCACACAGTACTTTTCAATTTTGGAGATGCATACCCTCTTCTTCTCGTTGGACAACCTCCACCAGAGCTAGTATAACCATTCACACTATATAGACCTTAATAAAAAGTAATACAAGGTGGAGAATATGAATCTTCATACTCCACACATGTACTCTCATCATAGCTCTCATAAGCTTTGCAAAGGAAAGGGTTATACCAAACACCAAATCTAGGTTTGGAGTGAGAATTGTAAGACACCTAATATGCCTCAACATCATCATAAGACCCATCACGAGGTCCTACATCATCTCCAAGTTCCTCATAAATACTAGGCACTTCATTCACCTCATTTTCTTCCTCAAAACCATAACTCTCAAATCTGCCCAAGTTTTGACCATGGCTATTTTCATAGCCTCCGCAATCTCCCTTAACTTTGTAGCCATAAAACCCCTCACTACAATCATAGTCTCCCATATTGTAGTCACAATAATCCCCGGCAATCGAACATGTTCCCCTTATATCATCTTTTAAACCTACAAAATGAACAAACAAGAATAGTAGTAAAATCTCCTCACCAACACTCGTATTCACTCACTTTTGTGATCCTTACAATTGGAGCGACGAATATTGAAAGTTGCTTATACTTCGGCAGTCAATAAGATGTCAATTCTACTTGGTGGCCGGAATAGATTCTTGTTTGATCGACTCAAGACACAAAACAAAATCTACTCACAAACTTGAAATAAAGAAGTTAAGATGAGTTAAAAATGAGAAAAACACATAAATAATGAAGACACGAAAGAAACGGACTCAACAACTAATCTACAAATAAGTAGGTGATTACTAGTTGCTAATTAATATTCGAACAAACAAACAAAACTAATGGACAATTAAAATGAAAATAAGAATCTAAAATTTAAGCAAACGTGATATGGCAACCACGTATTGGTTGTGGTTCTTTAACAATTTTTATTTTTCCAAAGTTGGAAGTCTTGGTCAATTTCTCAATTTGGATTGGTGAAATTTAGTTAAAAGGAGGGAATATAAGTCTTGGAATCCTCTTTCAAATTTTAAAAAGGAAGACTTGACTTTCTTGGTACTTCTCCTTAAAACATGGGCCCTTAAAACATGGAAGGTGGTTGGAAGTGGTTGTAAAGTCTTGAGTGTGTAGGAAAAGTCTTTGAGTCACAAGTAATACGCTTTAAATCTTGGATTTATGTCTTGAAAGACTAACACAATACACACTCCTTTTCTTCAACTTCTAAGATCAACAGCCATTTCTTACTTCAACACTATATGGAGATGGTGAAGAGCACTAAGAACACCAAGAATACAAACTTTGAGTCTTGAAGTTCTAAGGTTTAAGTAAGACCTATCAAACAACGACACCTTTTCAAGATTAAATACACAACACAATACTCATAATACAGATTCAAAACTTGAACCAACCACAACAATACCAACAACAATCCACCACACTTTGGATTCACAACAACAACATCAACTTTTAAAGCTCAAATCTAGATCTAGACTTCTTTAGTGTTAGAGGTGAAAAAATAACACTAGAAACAATAAAACAAATAAAATGACTCCTAGATCTAGACTCAAAACAAGAAAAATCTTGGCCAAGAAACAAAAATGGACAGATTTGCTTCTTTTTGGAATTTTCAGCTTTCAAC
>NW_025844651.1:0-1432 GCF_002878395.1 Capsicum annuum | reverse complement strand
CATAACAAGAAACTCAAAATGGCCATAACGAGTTTGGAAAAAAGTTTTCAGGATGTCACACTCCCGAACTTTGAGTTGATGATAGCCGAAATGAAGGTATATCTTTGAGAAATAACTTGCACCTGCAATTGGTCAAACAAATCATCTATTCTCGGAAGGGGGTATTTATTTTTTATGGTGACTTTATTTAGTTGGCGTTAATCAATTCACATGCGCAAAGAGCCATCTTTTTTTCTTACAAACAACACAGAAGCACCCCAAAGAGAAACACTGGGCCTTATGAAACCCTTATCTAGTAGATCTTTGAGTTTCTCTTTCAATTCCTTCAGTTCTGCAGGGGCCATACGGTAAGAAGGAATAAAAATGGGCTGAGTATCAGGAAGAAGATCAATCCCAAACTCTATCTCTCTATCAGGAGGTATCCCTGGGAGATTATTCGGAAAGACATTAGAAAACTCATTGATGACGTTAACAGATTGGAAAGTTGGAGTCTCAGACTTAGTGTCTTTGACTCTAACCAAATGGTAAATACACCCCTTGGAAATAAGCTTTCTAGCTTTGAGGTAAGAGATAAAATGACTCTTGGGTGACACAAAATTCCCAGACCACTCAAACACGGATGCACCCGAAAACTGAAACTTGACCACTCGGGTCTGAAAATCAATAGAGGAATATTTCTAAAAGAGAAGAGCATGAATCAATAGCAGAGAGAAATACTTTAAGCATGATAGACTTCTGAAAGAAAGAATCACACTTTTTCCTAAAACGTCTGGTAGCCTCTTGCTCATAGATGTGGCATGCTATACATCGATGATCAAGACTCTACTTAACACGGCTTTTCAGACTCCCTAGGACACCATAAAACATTAGGCTCTGAAACCAAGCTTGTAACGCCCCGAAAAATAGGTCCCAGAGCATCACACGATGCTTAAGACTCCGAGTAGCCCCAAGCTAACCCTTTATGCCATTTTTATTCAGTTTAACACAAATCAACGTGCATTCCATAAATAACCCTTAAATATCAACACAGTAATCATCATCCAAGAATAAAAGAATTTCAGAAAGATAACAAAATACAACTTATTAGTCAACTCCTAACATTTATACTGGTCTGACAAGACTCTAAGAAAATCAATAAAACTAGCGATTCATTGAGACATTCCCCAACTAACTCATACTCTGTTATCAAATGTAAATAATTTCGTGCAACCAACATCAGACATCACGTCCTCAAAATAAGAGGACTCACCACAATAAAGGATGTAGAAAAGCGTGCCCGAAGAATCACTGTCAAACCTGGAACTGAGCATCTGAACCTACATTCTGAGAAAATGCAGCCCACATCCGAAGATGTGGGTTAGTACTATGGAAAGGAACCGAGTATATGGGGGGTGTATGCAGTTTTATAAACATCATCATCATAAATATTTAT
>NW_025844650.1:7148-13743 GCF_002878395.1 Capsicum annuum | reverse complement strand
CAAAACTAGACCAAGGCATGCCAGGAAGGTTGGAGATCTTCTCAGTGTGGTCCGTTTAATTATTCATGGATATTTGGGTAGATAAATGGGCGAAACGGCACGAACGGGGCATTTTCGGGCAAAATTGGTGTGCTATAGCCCACGGTTTTTTGGGTGGGCTCAGGGTCTGGGCGTGTTGTGGGCCAAAAATTAACTCGGGCATGCCAGGGAGATTGGGATTGTCGCAGTGTGGCCCGTTTAAATTTTTGTGGCCATTTGGGTGGACAAATGGGCAAAACAGCACGAACGAAGTATTTTCACGCAAAATTGATGTGCTATAGCCCACAGTTTCAGGGGTGGGCCAGGGGTCCGGGTGTACTGTAGGCCAAAAATTGATCGGGGCATACCAGGGAGGTTGGGGATTATCCTAGTGTGGTTCGTTTAATTTTTCATGGCTATTTGGGTGGATAAACGGGTGAAACAGTGCAAACGGAGCATTTTCAGGTCAAATCAGTGTTCTATAGCCCACGATTTTGAAGGAGAGCCTGCGGTTTAAGCGTGCTGTAGGCCAAAACTAGACCAAGGCATGCCAGGGAGGTTGGGGATCGTGCCTGTGTGGTCCGTTTAAATTTTTGTGGCTATTTCGTGGACAAACGAGAAAAATGGTGCAAATGATGCATTTTGTGGCAAAATCGGTGCGCTATAGACCACGATTTTGGGGGTGGGCCTGGGGTCCATGCGTGCTCTGCGCTGAAAATCAATCGGGGCATGATAGTGGGATTGAGGATCGTTCCAGTGTGGTTCGTCTAAATTTTCGTGGCCATTTAGGTGAACAAACGGATGAGACAACGCAAATAGGGCATTTTCAGGCAAAATTGGTGTGTTATAGCCCACAGCTTTGGGGGTAGGCCCAGGTTCTGAGCGTGCTGAGGGTCAAAAATTGACCGGGGCATGCCAGGGAGGTTAGGGATCATTCAGTGTGGTCTGTTTAATTTTTCATGGCCATTTGGGTGGTCAAATAGGTGAAACGGTGTGAACGGGGTATTTGCGGGCAAAATCGATGTGCTATAGCTCACAGTTTCAGAGGTGGGCCCAGGGTTCAAGTGTGCTGTGGGTCGAAAATTGATCGGGCCATGCCAGGGATCGTTCCAGTGTGGTCCATTTAATTTTTTGGGGCCATTTGGGTGAACAAACGGGTAAACCGGCATGAATGGGGCCTTTTTGGGCAAAACCAGTGTGCTATAGCACATGGTTTTGGGGGTGGGCCCGATGTTTGGGCATGCCGTGGGCCTAAAATCGACTGGGATGTGCCAGAGAGGTTAAGGATTGTCTTAGTATGGTCCGTTTAAATTTTTGTGGCCATTTGGGCAGAAAAAATGGTGAAACGGTGTGAATGGGGCATTTCAGGCCAAATCGATGTGCTATAGCCCCTGGTTCGGGGGTGGGCTCGGGGTTTGGGTGTGATGTTGGCTAAAAATTGACTGAGGGTGGGCTCGGGGTTTGGGTGTGATGTTGGCTAAAAATTGACTGAGGCATGGAAGGGATGTTCGGGATCATCCCAATATGGTCCGTTTAATTTTTCGTGGCCATTTGGGTGGACAAACGGGCAAAACGGCAATAACTGTGCATTTTCGAGCCAAATTAGTGTGCTATAGCCCACAGTTTCGGGGGTGGGCTAGGGGTACGGTCATGCTGTGGGCTGAAAATAGACCGGGGCATGCCAAGGAGGTTGGGGAACATTCGTTTAATTTTTTGAGGCTATTTGGGTGGACAAACGGGCAAAACAGCACTAATGAGGCATTTTTGGGCCATATTGATGTGCTATAGCCCACGATTTTATGGGTGGGCTCGGGGTTCGGGCGTACTGTGTGCTCAAAATCAATCGAGGCATTCTAAGGAGGTTAGGAATCGTTCTAGAGTGGTCCTTTTCATTTTTTGTTGCCATTTAAGTTGACAAACGGGGGAAACGATGCAAATGGGGCATTTTTATGCCAAATCAGTGAGCTATAGCCCTCGAATTTAGGGGTGGGCCTCGGGTCTGGGTATGCTGTGGGCTAAAAATTGATCGAGGCATGCCAGAGAGGTTAGGGATCATCCCAGTGTGGTTCGTTTAACTTTTCGTGTCCATTTGGATGGACAAATGGGCAAAACAACATAAATAGGGCATTTTTGAGCTAAATTGGTGTGCTATAGCCCATGGTTTTAAGGGTGGGCCCAGGGTTCGAGTGTGATGTCGGCCAAAAATTGATCGGGGCATAAGAGGGAGTTTGGGGATCATCCCAGTGTTCTCCATCAAATTTTTTATGGCTATTTGGGTGGATAAACGGGCGAAACAACACCAATGGGGCATTTTTGGGCAAAATCCGTGTGCTATAGCCCACGGTATTGGGGGTGGGCTTGGGGTCCGGGCGTGCTGTGGGCCAAAAATAGACCAGGGCGCACTAAGAAGGTAGGGGATCATCCCAGTATGGTCTGTTTAATTTTTCGGTTCTATTTGGGTAGACAACTGGGCGAAACGGCGCGAATGGGGAATTTTTGAGTCAAATCGGTGTGTTATGACCCACGATTTTGGGGGGTGGGCCTGGGGTTTGGGTGTGCTGTGTGCCAAAAATTGTCCGAAGCATACCAAGGAGGTTGGAAATCATCGCAGTTTAGTCCATTTAATTTTTTACGGATATTTGGGTAGGTAAACGACGCAAATGGGGCATTTTCGGGCTAAATTGGTGTGCTATAGCCCACGGTTTCGGGGGTGGCCACAGGGTCCGACCATGCTGTGGCCAAAACTCAATCGGGGTATGTCAGGTAGGTTTGGGATTATCCCAGTATGGTCCGTTTAATTTTTCATGGCCATTTGGGGGGACAAATGGGCGAAACGGCTAAAACGGGGCATTTTTGGGCCAAATTGGTGTGCTATATCCTACAATTTCGGAGGTGGGATTGGGATCCAAGCGTGCTGTGGGCCAAAAATCAACCGAGGTGGGCAAGAGAGGTTGGGGATCATCCCAGTGTAGTCCGTCTAATTTTTTGTGGCTATTTCGATGGACAAATGGGCTTAACGGCGTAAACGGGGCATTTTCGGGCCAAAAAAATGTACTATAGCCCACAGTTTTGGGGATGGGCCCAGGTTCCAAGCATTCTTTGGGCCGAAAATCGACCGAGGTATGCCAGGGAGGTTGGGGATCATCCTAGTCTGGTCCATTTAATTTTTTTGTGGCTATTTAGGTTGAAAAACAGGCGAGACGACGCAAACGGGGTATTTTTGGAACAAATCTGTGTGCTATAGCCCACGGTCTTAGGTGTGGGCCCGAGGTTTGGGCATTCCATCGGGCTAAAATCGATCGGGACATGCCAGGGAGGTTGGGGATCGTCCCAGTATGGTTTATTTAAATTTTCGTGGCCATTTGGGTGGACTAAATGGTGAAACGATGCGAATGAGGCAGTTTCAGGCCAAATCGATGTGCTATAGCCCATGGTTTTGAGGGTGGGCTCGGGTTACGGGCATGTTGTTGGTTGAAAATCTATCAGGGCGTGCAAGGGATGTTTGGGATCATCCTAATATGGTTTATTTAATTTTTTGTTGCCATTTGGGTGGACAAACGGGCAAAGCAGCGCTAACTAGGCATTTTTGGGCCAAATTAGTGTGCTATAGCCCATAGTTTTGGGGGTGGGCCAAGGGTCCAGTCATGCTATGGGCTAAAAACAGATCGGGGCGTGCCAGGGAGGTTGGGGATCGTCCGTTTAATTTCTCATGGCCATTTGGGTAGACAAATGGGTGAAACGATGCAAACGAGGCATTTTCAATCTACATCGGTGTGCTATAGCCTACGGTTTCAGGGGTGGGCCTAGGGTCCGGGTGTGTTATGGCCTGAAAATCGATTAGTGCATACAAGGGAGGTTAGGGATCATCCTAGTATGGTCCATTTAAGTTTTTGTGGCCATTTGGGTGGACAAATGGGCGAAACGGTGCAATCGGGGCATTTTTGGGCCAAATCAGTGAGCTATAGCCCACGGTTTTAGGGGTAGGACAGGGGTTCGGGCATTCTGTGGGCCAAAAATTGATCGAGGTGTGCCAGGGAGGTTGAGAATTATCCCAGTGTGGTCCGTTTAATTTTTTATGGTAATTTGGGTGGACAAATGGGCAAAACGGTACGAATAGGGCATTTTTGGGCCAAATCGGTGTGCTATAGCCTACGGGTTTGGGTGGGTCCAGGGTTCGGGTGTGCTGTCACCCAATGGGTTGTTTAATTTTTTATTTCTATTTGGGTTGTAAGCCAGGAGAAACGGCGCGGACAAAGCATTTTCGAGCCAAATGGGTGTGCTATGACCCACGGTTACGAGGGTGGGCTCGGGGTCTGGGCATGCTGTGGGCCAAAAATAGATCGAGGCGTACCAGGGAGGTTAGGGATCATCTCAGTGTGGTCCATTTTATTTTCTGTGGACATTTGAGTGGACAAATGGGTGAAACGGCATGAACGGGGAGTTTTTGGGGCAAATCAGTGTACTATTTACCCACGGTTACGGGGGTGGCCCCGGGTGTGCTTTAGGCCGAAAATTGACCGTGGCATGCCATATAGGTTGGGGATCATCCCAATGTGGTCCTTTTAATTTTTTCTGGCCATTTGGGTGGACAAACGGGTGAAACGACTTTTAGTTAGCATTTTTGGACCAAATCGGTGTGCTATATAGCCCATGATTTTGGTGTTGGGCCGAGGTTCGAGCATGCAGTAGGCTGAAATTTGATGGGGGCGTGCTAAAGAGGTTGGAGATCATGCCAGTATAGTCCATTTAATTTGTCGTGCAATTTGGGTGGACAAACGGGCAACATTGCATAAACGGTGAATTTTCTGGCCAAATCGGTGAGCTATAGCCCATGATTTTAGGTGTGGGCCGGGGTCTGGGCATGTTGTGGGCCGAAAATAGATTGGGGCATGTTAGGAAGGTTGGGGATCATCCCGTGTGGTCCGTTTAATTTTTCGTGACCATTTGGGTAGATAATCGGGCAAAACGGTGCGAATGAGGCATTTTAGGTCCAAATCGGTGTGTTATGGCCCACAGTTTTGGGGGTGGGTCGGGGTTCGGGCGTGCTGTGGGCCGAAAATCGACTGGGGCATGTAAGGGAGGTTAGTGATCATCCTAGTATGGTCATTTAATTTTTCATGGCTATTTGGGTGGACAAACGGGTCAAACAGCTCGAATGGGGCATTTTCGGGCCAAATCAGTGTGCTATAGCCCATGGTTTCGGTGGTTGGCCGGGGTCCGAGCATTCTGTGGGACAAAAATTGACTGAGGCAAGCCAGGGAGGTTAAGGATCATCCCAGTGTGGTCATTTTAATTTTTCGTTTCCATTTCGGTGGACAAATGGGCGAAACGATGCGAATGGGGCATTTTTGGGCCAAATCAGTGTGCTATAACCCACAGTTTTGGGGGTGGGCCCCGGGTTTGGGCGTGCTGTGGTCCAAAAATCAACCAGGGTATGCCAGGGAGGTTGGGGATCATCCTAGTATTGTTCGTTTAATTTTTCGTGGATATTTGGGCACACAAACATGCAAAACAGTGATAACGTGCCATTTTTGTGCCAAATTGGTGTGCTATAGCCCACGGTTTTAGGGGTAGCCCAGAGGTCGGGGCGTGCTGTGGGCCTAAAATCAACTAAAGACTGCCAGAGAGGTTGGGGATCGTCCCAATGTGGTCCGTTTAATATTTTGTGGCTATTTGGGTAGATAAACTGACAAAACGGCGCGAACAAGGCATTTTTATGCCAAATCGATTTGCTATAGCCCACAGTTTTAGGGGTGGGACTAAGGTCCGGGTGTGATATAGGCCAAAAATCAACTGGGGCATGATATGGAGGTTGGGGAACATCCAAGTATGGTCTGTTTAATTTTTCGTGGCCATTTAGGTCGATAAACGGGCGAAATGGCGCGATCGAGGCATTTTTGGAAGCTGGGAAAAGGGTTTTTTTTAATTTGTTGGCAGTCTTAAAGGGTTGGAGATTCTGGGGGGTTAGGGTTCTTTCATAGAAATTTTGGGGGTTTTCCTCTCTTTCTAGCTGGGGATCGAAGCTCTGAGTGTGTTTTTACAAAAAAATTATCGTCCTTTCTTTCTGGGAAGCTAGTCGAACAATTGGGAATATTCGAGTCGACAATATCAAGCTCCCAGCGGTGACAAATTTGCTGATAGCTCTTCCGTTCTGTTTGTTGCCCTCACAGAGGTATATACATTCTACTCTCCTCTTAGTTCGACCATTGTCTTTCTCATCTCTTTTCTTCGTACCTGCAGTCATGATCATAATCTTGTCTTACATAAGAGTAATTACTATAGTCCCCATCAGGATCTTGATTGCTATGGAAATTGTTTGCTGTAAAGGCCTCAAAAGCCATAGTTTTTTTCTAGTAAAAGTAGCATCAGGTTTGTTTCATCATGTCAGATAATCTTTATCATAGCGGCAAGATATAGGATTTCTGTTGGTTTTACCTCGATACTAAATTCCGTCGCTTATTCTTGATATTGTTGATGAATTTGCAACTCAACTCTATTGCTTGAGATGAATAGTTGGTTCCGTGATAAAGATTCATGTTTTGATTTTGTTTGCGGGCTGTTGGTGTCTCTTTAAGCT
>NW_025844650.1:0-4148 GCF_002878395.1 Capsicum annuum | reverse complement strand
AGAGGCTGCAGAATTTTGGAGACGTATGCAACCAAAGGATTACCCAATTGTCAAACACTTAGAGAAAATGCCAGCCCAAATCTCTGTCTTAGTACTATTAATGAGTTTCCAATACCACCGACAGGCTTTATCGAACATCTTGGAGAAAGCATATGTTCCCGTAAAAATGAGTGTTGAGAATCTGGCTGCGATGATAGGGAACATTGTGGGGAATCATCGCATATCATTCAGTGATGAAGAATTGTTGTTTGAAGGATCGATGCACAACAAATCCATGCATATCACCATTGTTTGCCACAATTATGTGATTAATCAGGTATTAATAGATGACAGATCTGGTATGAATATTTATCAACTCTCTACGCTGGTTTAAATGGGCTATGATTTAGGAAAAATTCGTCAAAACCACGTAAATGTGAGAGCATTTGATGGTGGGCAGAGAGATACCATAGGAGAGATTGATTTTCACATCCAAATGGGGCCTGCTGATTTCAAGACTAAATTTTATGTTATGGATATCCATCCTAGCTACAACCTGCTCTTGGGAAGACCATGGATACACGGTGCAAAGGCAGTTTCATCACCCCTTCATTAATTATTGAAGTTCATTTGGGAAGATCATGAAGTAGTCATCCAAGGAGAAGGAAGTAGAGCGGACCGTCCCAATGGTTATGTGCCGGTGATTGAAGATGTTCCAAAAGGTAGCAATTTCTATACAGTTGAAATTGTAAATGCTGCGGACAGAGATTCGATGCCTAAAGTACCAATGCCTTCTATCTACAAAATAATTGCAATGGTGATTTTAAGAAATGGGTTCAAACCTGGTCGAGGCTTGGGAAAGAATTTACAAGGAATTATTGAGCCTATTGTGATCCTAGAGAGAGGCTCTAAGCACGGGTTAGGATATCAGCCTACCAGGAAGGATAGGGTTGAGGATGAGCTAGGGGCCCTTGCCACTCCTGTTCCAGTCATTTCCTGTACGAGAGGTGTTAGATGATGATGGTATTGGGGATAGGATAGGAGATTTGTTCGAAGGATGCAATACTGTACCAGAAGAAATCCCAAAGTCCAACGGGGTGAAGAAGATTGCGCCAGGGGAGGCTTTGTAAAATTAGGCCTCCGCTCCACTCATAACCCGTCGCCCATCGTGGTAGATGAAAGGGTAATTACTGATAATTTTTAAATCGGTAATGATCCAGAAGAGGCCTCGTGATCCACTTCTTATATCTCAAAACTTCCTTTTCGTGTCTTATTGCTTTAAAAAAGGCATGGACTTGTATTTGAGCAAGTCATGAGCCACGATTTTGTAATTATCTCCCAAATTTTAATGAAAAGGCCTTCATTTATTTAGAAAATTCTATTATTTCTAAAACACTCCTAGTCATATATTTTGTTATTATCTTGTTATCATCTAACTTAAAATCTGCCAATGTCGTATCATGTCAAAGCTTGATCGAGCAAAATGAGTGGAATAATGATGATTGGAAGAATGATGATGACGAACGATTAGTCGAAGATATGGAAGAATTTGAGAATCGCGAAAAACCCAATCTGGAGGAAACTGAAATAGTCAACTTGGGAGATCACGATGAAATCAAAGAAACAAGTGTCAGTATCCACTAGGCGGCACCACAAAGGAAAGAGCTCATCCACCTATTACGGGAATACATCGACGTGTTTTCTTGGTCCTGTGATGATATGCCAAGGTTGAGCACCAGCATTGTGTCATATAAGTTGCCAATAAATCCAGAGTTTAATCCAGTCAAGCAAAAAATATGGAAATTCAAGCCATATTTAAGTCTAAAGATCAAGGAAGAAGTGACAAAACAAATCTAGTCTAATGTTGTTGAGGTCACAAAATATTCGACGTGGTTGGCCAACATCGTCCCTGTGCCAAACAAGGATGGCAAGATTCGAATCTGTGTTGACTATAGAGACTTGAATAGAGCCAGTCCTAAAGATAATTTTCCATTGCCCAACATCCACATTCTCATCGATAACTGTGCAAAACATGAAATGCAGTCATTCATTGATTGTTTTGTCGGGTATCATCAGATATTGATGGATGAGGAAGATGTAGAAAAAATGGATTTTATTACACCCTGGGGTGTTTATCATAACAGGGTAATGCCGTTTGGTCTCAAAAATACGGGTGCAACATATATGAGGGCTATGACGATGATTTTCCATGATATGATCCATAAAGAGATTGAGGTGTACATGGATGATGTAATTATCAAATCTCGTGAGATTTCGGATCATCAAACTCATCTGGAGAAATTTTTCAATAGATTAAGAAGGTACAGTTTGAAATTAAACCCTGCTAAGTGTACTTTTGGTGTGCCATCAGGGAAGTTGTTGGGGTTCATAGTCAGTAGAAGAGGCATCGAGTTAGAGCCATCCAAAATCAAGACAATTCAAGATTTTCCATCGCTGAAGACTAAGAAGGAAGTTATGAGTTTCATGGGTCGTTTGAATTACATTAGCAGGTTCATTGCGCAGTCAATAGTCATATGCGAGCCAATTCTCAAGATGTTGAAGAAAAATGCATTGAACGAGTGGACAGAAGAATGTAGAGAGCTTTTAACCGCATCAAGGAATACTTGTCTGCACCGCCGATTTTGGTTCCACCAAGAGAAGAAATTCCATTATTGTTTTACCTATCAGTCTCAGAAAATGCTTTCGGATGTGTCCTCAGACAATATGATAAGACCGGTAGGAGAGAGAAATCCATTTACTACTTGAGTAAAAAGTTCACGCCATATGAAGCCCGTTACACTCTTGTAGAAAGGACGTGTTGTTTTTTGACTTGGACGGCACAAAAGTTGAGGCATTATCTGTCGTCCTACACAACATACCTCATCTCGAGAATGGATCCATTAAAGTATATTTTCCAAAAGGCCATGCTTACGGGAAAGCTCGCCAAGTGGCAAATGTTGTTGAGTGAGTTTGATATTGTGTATGTAACCCAAAAAGCAATCAAGGGGCAAGCCATAGCAGATCATTTGGCAGAGAACCCAATTGATGAGGAATATGAGCCACTTCGAACTTACTTTCCAGATGAGGAAGTTTTGTTCGTAGGAGAAGACATTACAGAGATTTACTCCGTATGAAGGCTATTTTTTGATCGAGCGGTCAACTTTAAAGGATCAGGAATTGGAGCAGTTTTGGTGTTAGAAATGGGCCAGCATTATCCGGTAACTGCTAAGTTACGTTTTCCATGCACCAATAACATGGATGAATATGAGGCTTGCATTCTGGGTCTCAAATTGGCACTTGATATGGGTGTTCGTGAATTGTTAGTCATTGGGGATTCAGATTTGCTGATTCACCAGGTACGGAGAGAATGGGCGGTAAAAAATCCCAAAATCACTCCTTATGTGGAGCTGGTGCAAGAATTATATGAAAGATTCAAGAAAGTTGATTCTAGGCATATCCCACGGATACAAAATGAGTTTGTTGATTCTTTGGCCACTATATCTTCCATGATTCAGCACCCGGATCAGAGTTACATTGATCCTTTGGAAATAAGCTTGAAGGAGCAACCAGCGCATTGTGTACACGAGGAAGAGGAGCCTGATGGAAAACCTTGGTACTATTACATTAAAAGGTATTTGGAATTTGGAATATATCCTAAAGAGGCTAGTAACAACCAAAAGAAGACAATCCGGCATTTGGCAAAGAATTACTTTCCAAGTGGGGAAATTCTTTTAGAAGGACTCCTGATTTGGGATTCCTAAGATGCGTCGATTCTGTGGAAGCCAATAAATTGATAAAAGAGGTACATACTGGAATTTGTGGGCCCCACATGAATGGTTTTGTCCTTGCCAGAAAGATCCTGAGAACCGGTTACTTCTGGATGACTATGGAAAATGACTGTAGTAAGTATGTACAGAGATGTCCAAATTGTCAAATACCTGATGATCTGATTCGAATGCCTCCACACGAGCTTCACACAATGAATTTGCCTTGGCCTTTCATAGCTTGGGGCATGGATATCATCGGACCAATAGAGCCATTAGCGTCGATTGGGCATAGATTTATTTTGGTTGCCATTGATTATTTCACTAAGTGGGTCGAAGCGGCTTCGTACAGAGCCGTCATTAAGAAAGTGGTTGTGGATTTTATCAGGAATAACTTGATTTACC
>NW_025844649.1:0-1830 GCF_002878395.1 Capsicum annuum | reverse complement strand
CTGAAGTTGACATGCTGTAATACCCCGTATGTTTCTAAGCTAGGAGACGAACCATTTTTCCTACGTATGAAACCTCCTATCCTATGAGTAGCATTTTATTTCATAAATTACAATGAGTATCCTATATATAATATAGCTTATGATGCATTAATCATGTTTATATGAGTCACTTAAGGTAAAACAAGCTAAGAGTTTTTGAATCCATCAAGTTTTAGTGTTCGATTTTGTAAGTGTCATATTTGAACGAGTATAACTAGATGTTAATGTGGTATTTCTGCATATTTCTATCCACCAAATTGTAGATAATTGAATTAGCTTTCCAACGATACCAATTTCGCCTTAATCCAATACCCGAGCGAAAAGTTATGCCCATTTTTGTGAGAGACAGTAAGGATAGGCGATTGGTTAGGCGCCGCCCAACCAAACTTAGGCGATTGGTTAGGCGCCGCCTAAGTCAGTTCCAATGCCAAAAACACTCCATTTTGAGTTATTTTGAAGGTAATTAAGTCTTTTAACACTCCTTACACGTCCCTAAACTTAACCCTACAAAATATATAGCTTCTAAACACATTACAACCCTATTAACATCTCAAAGCTCATCATCCAAGAGCACTAAAAGAGAAAAAAAAAACAACTAGGGTTGCACAATCAAGCTTGAAGATCAAATTTTAAGAAAATTCCTCCGTCAATCATCAAGAACCTCCCTTCCAAGGTATGCGTAGTGTTCATCCACGGATTTCTTTCGTCCGTGGAGTTCAAGAATCAATCTTTAAAATACAAAAGCTTGGTTGATTGTGGTGATATGATCATACCCATGCTGATGCTTGTTTGTTTTGCTATATAATAGTATCGTGACTGTATATCTCATGAAAGTTATGTTGTTAGTTGAAAAACATGATCTTTAGATGGATTGATAGAATGCAAGAATGAAATCCACCTATGCCTTAAAGAATGCATGCAAGGTGTTCGATAAAATGCCTAGTATGTTAGAACTTCATATTTATATGATTTCATGATACCTAAATAACAAGTTCATGTTAGTCATATACTCCAATATGAATTTCCATGCAAATTATGTGTTGTTATTATTGTGGTATAAAGCATGTATGATAATGGAGATATAAATTATGTACCCAAAATATATCCATGCTTTCCCTACCATGTTTGAGATGTTGAATAAATACATGAAGTATAATATCCCCAAATCATTACAATATGAACTAAATGTTACATGTTGTCGTTCTCTTATGCTTGAATGGTTTTCATGCGATTGCTATGAATAGTATATGTTTTCGGAATGCCCATGATATTAGAATATGAGATTTATGACTTGATTATAAGCATTCCTATTCATGATAGCTATTATTATGACCATGTACTTCATGAAATCCCCCACTCATGTATTATGGATTTTTATTGATGGTCGTGTACTCAACAAATTCAAGTTGTGTTAGTTTCCTTCCATCGAGTCCTGGGGGTACTTGTACCCAAAAATTATAGTTGTGCCTAGAACCATGTTATGTTTTCATGATACTCTCAGTCAAGCTATGATCTATAGAATTCAGTCAGTCATGTGACTCAGGAAAACTCAGAAATCTCAGTAATCTTAGTAGTCAAGTAATCTCAGTAATCTCAATGCTCAGTAACCTCAGCAACCTCAGTATTCACAGTCAATCTCAGTAACTTTAGTACTCTCAACTAGTCCTCAGAACTCAGTACATTCCGCCAGTCATTGGAATCCAGTAAACTTAGTTTAGCTCTGCTAAATAATACCACTAGTATCAGTCTAGTTAATTAGTACCAGTTAAGATAATCAGTTCAGTTTAGTTA
>NW_025844648.1:0-1386 GCF_002878395.1 Capsicum annuum | reverse complement strand
TCCCCAGACCTCACTATGTGGGAATATACTGGGTTTGTTGTTGTTGATTCTTGATTACTGTAAAAAGTTATGACTTAATTAAATTAAGCAATATTGTGATAAGTCATGACTTTTCATCTTTAGAATTATTAAAATAATTAGTTCTTTCCAGCAATCATTTTTTTTACACTGAGTTGGACAATAGATTATATATCTATTACATGAGATAAATCATCTGTTACAACAGATATATCATTCGTTGCAACAAATAGTTAACCTGTTGCATCAGATAATATATCTGTTGCAACATATAATATATATATATTTTTTTAAAAATAAATTATCTTCATGACATCCAAATTTTCTGACCTTTTAATTATATAAATTAATAAAGAACATTTAAAAACAAGAATATTTCTGGTGAATTTTTTACAGTTTAAATTGTGTTTATCATTTATTTCCTTATTCTTTTCTGTGAAAAGAAATGACTTAATTAAATCAAGCTGGTGAGTTTTTTATTATTGTGACAAGTCATGATTTTTCAGCTTATTAAATTTAAATAACCTTTTTCTCAATTTCAAAATCGAGTACACCTGGTTTTCAATAACCGTTCTGTTTCTTTCTTTTCTTTAATAACCATTTTTATTAATTGAGTTATGGCAACAGATTGTATATCTGTTGCATCAGATATCTGTTTCAACAGATATACCATCTGTTGCTATAAATCGACCATCTGTTTAAGGAGCTTTTTCGATTTCTTCTAACTGATTCATCAGTCGCAACAGATGAGGAATTTGATGCATCAGAAGCGTTTTTTGTTTTTGTTTGTTGAATGTGTTTAGACAAAAATCACAGTCACGACTATTCATTAACTTTTTCCTTAAAAATCATATCATCATTTATCTTAATTAAATATATCCAATGTTGTGACTTTTTTTTTAAAATTAAATAATCTTTCTTTTACGATTATAATATCATTTAGTTCCTTATTATTTATTAACGAACTATTTTTAGGAGAATTTCTCATCATCAGTTTAACCACCATCTGTTGCCACAAGTGCTCAATCCCTACCTCCAACCGTTGACATGTTGAGAATAGGGAGTAAATAGAATCATAATTAAATATTGAATAAGAATTAAAAATTCAAAATTGACCAAACCAAACCAAACCAAATATATACATGAATTTTTTTGAATCCCTTATTGGTAGATCGGATATAAAAAAGGAAAATACATACTCTAAAAGAAAGAAAAACATAAACTAATTATTATTATTATTGTAACACCCCATACTTAATTACGTGCATTAGCCATTGTTATATGTGTTGGGGTATATGTATTGATCCTAAGTTAGGTATATATGAGTTTAAGTATGAGTATTGATTATTTTGAGATGGTTTCAAGTGT
>NW_025844647.1:0-2365 GCF_002878395.1 Capsicum annuum | reverse complement strand
CTCCATTTATTAATTACATTTTTTATTAATGTGAAAAGTAATAAATTAATTAAATTAAGAAATATTGTGATAAGTCATGACTTTTCAAATTATTATTATTAATTAGTTCTTTCCAAGAACTGCTTTTATTGAGTTGTGACTCGATATAGGTTGCATCAGATAAATCATCTGTGACAACAGATATATCATCTATTGCAACTATAGTGAACCTATTGCATCAGATAATTTAATTGTTGCAACATATAGTCTACTTTTTTAAAAAAAATAACTATATCATCATATCATTAATCCAAATTTGCTTACTTTTTTATTTTATAAATAAAAAAAAACTTTTCAAATTTCTTAATAAAATAATAATTATTTTATTATATAATAAATAATTTAAAAAATAAAAATAGTGAAAAGTCACGATCAGTTATTAAAATTGTGGTTATAAATTGTGTTTATTATTTATTTTCTTATTATTTATTTACAAAATATTTTTCATATTGAATAATCGGAAATCCGAGACATGTTTTTCTTTTCACCCTCTCAATAACAACAATAGCCCTTTTTTATTAATAACCGCCAGGTGCAACATATGATCGATCTGTCGTAGTAGATTAACCTCTATCTGTTGACACAAATTGCTGCTCAATCCCTACCACCAACCATCGACATATTGAGAACAAGGAATAAATAGAATGATTATTATTAAATACTAAATAATAATTAAAAATTCAAAGTCGACAAGAAAATGAAATGGATGTTCATAGATTTTTGAATCCCTTGGGTAGATTTGATATACAAAAGGAGGAAAATAATCACTAAAATAAAAGGCATTACCTAATTATTATTACTACTATTATTATTATTGTCAATCAAACATCTTTCATTCATCCGACATCCTTGCTCGGAAGTCAGTCAAATATCTCTCTGGAGTTTATCAATCAAACTGCCTTTGAAGTTCATGCAAGGAATCGATATGAATATTCTTGTAAGAATCTGGATCATCTATATTTGTAAGTAGGGACCTATTTATAAATTATTATATCTCAAAAATAAAAGAAAAATGCTTTAAAATAAATCTAACAAATGAGTAATCTGTTACAAAATATATTCTTTCTGTTAGATAATTTACAACATACTGGCAATCTTTTTGCAACAGATGTATATATCTGTTTGATTTCTACAACAGGTTGATACTGTCGTAACAGATGTCTCCAATTGATTGACAATATAAACGGATATGTCATCTATTGCAATAAGCTAGTCATCTGTTTATTCAATTTAAGCCATAGATGGGCTAGGAAGAATAAGGTATGTGCAGATGGATCCACTATCATATGTGTGGGAGTTAAGTATATATTACTGATAAGGTTATTGGGATAACACACACAAAGTATAATGTTTTTGTGAATGCAGTTTTTAACTGATTAGGCATTAATCATTCAAACAAGATCCTACATTATATCGTTAAGTTTGATGGGTTCAAAATTGATAAGGCTGAGGACCTCATGAAGATGGTACAGATACCCTGTTACGAATTACTGACGGTTGGTGCTCGTGTTTATACGTATCAAGTTTTGAAAAGGGATCAATATTTGTCATTACTACAGAGAACCAATAGCGATTGGACTTAACTTTAAGTGTGCATTAGACCCTTAGAGGGCCCTCGAAGCCTCGCACTGTATCAAACAAGAATGGAAAACCAATATAGTTATTGCCCTGGCCAAAATTTATATGGTTGGGTTGCTCGCTTGGGTTGATGATTATATGCCAGAAGGTGCGGTAAGAGAATGATTTCGAGGGAAAATGGGTTGTTGATGGAAGACTATATCATCTGAGAGCTAATTGAAGAAGGGACACAAGGTAGAAAGTAACTTCTAACAAATCTGGCCGATGGAATTATCTTAACAGATGCGAAATCTGAATCAAGTGCAAATATGAAAGTGAATCCAGTAATGTAATTTCTTCTGTTGTGTCTCTGAAAGAAAAACAATGCAGATGAAAACTTTGTTAGGGAGCTGCATGGTCGGGATTATCACTTAGGTAGAAAATAGAAGAAGACCAACAAATCAGCCTCACGGGCATCGAGGGTAGAAATGATTTTTAGCAAGTCTAGAAAACTTACGCCAACAACAACTGCAGTGAAAATAAGGAAACTAAGCGAAAGTGGAAATTTCTAAATTTTAAATTTCATCCCATCTTCTTGTTTGTGTTTTCTGATACAAGTGAAATGGCCGCCTTAATATTCGATGATATCCTTCAAAGTCACTACATGAAGAATCAAGCTTTGGTCGTATGGAGGGAATGGGATCATTCTTGGAGGGGTCGTTATGAGCATGCCATTGGACAAACCCGAGTGTGGAAGATTGCTTGGACC
>NW_025844646.1:644-4126 GCF_002878395.1 Capsicum annuum | reverse complement strand
TTAGATCATACGCTACGTAACTCCATGCTTACTAATTTATCAAATTGGTTGAGCAAGATACATGGAGCAACGCTCGATAAAAGTGTATTGTTCAACTGTTGGGACCACATCTTCAACATTCATCAACTTATTTTGACCTAAAACAAACACAGAGACCCTCCATGTATCCTTTAAGGATTCTGAAGAAAGTGTTCTAAAGGGATTCTAGAATGCCAGAACTTTGAAGGTGGTGTCCCTGATCGAGCTCACAAGAGATGAGCAACTCCTGACCAACTTTGAAGATGGCAACGGCCAACTTGAATACAAAATCAGCAAGCTGGAGGCAAGTTTAAAAATTGTCGATATTCACATACTACAGCAAGCATCTGATCTTCTCCAAGGAATGTTGAAAGCATGTTAAGGCAAGAAAACACAATCAATTATAACCATATTGCTAAGGAAGCAATGATACTCTATTTGCCTTTCAATCTCGTTTGTGGTTCTGATCAGGTCAACGATAGTGGACCTGATCGAAAAATAAATAAGAAAGCATGGGATGAAATTTAAAATTCAAAAATTGTCGCCTTCGCTTAAATTCCTTATTTTAGCTGCAGCTGCTATTGGCATAAGTTTTTTAGACTTGCTGTACATCATTTCAACCCTCGATGCCCATGAGGCTTCTTTGTTGGTCTTCTTCTATTTTCTATCTAGGTAATAATCCCGACCACACAGCTCCCTCGCAAAGTGTCCATCTGCATTGTTTTTCTTTCAGAGACATAACAGATGAAATTACATTATCGGATACACTTTTATATTTGTACTTGATTCAGATCTCGCATCTGTTAAGATAATTTCATCGGCCAGATTCCCTAGAAGCTACTTTCTACCCTATGTCTCTTCTTCAATTAGCTCTCAGATGATATAGTCTTCCATCAACCACCCATTTTCCTTCGAAGGCATTCTCCTACCGCACCTTCTAGCATATAATCATCACCCCGAGCGAGCAACCCAATAAATTTTGCCCAGGGCAATAACTATATTGGTTTTCCGTTCTTGTTAGATGCAGTGCTAAGCCTCGAAGGCCCTCTAAGGGTATGCACCCTAAAAGTTAGTCCAATCACTATTGAATCTCTTTACAATGACACCAAAATTAGATCTCTTCACAATGCTTGATAAATAAACATAAGCAACAACCGACATTAAATCTTAAAAGGGTATCAGAACCATATTCATGGTCCCTCAGCCTTATCAGTTTGGACCTACCAAACTTAACTGTAAAATTATAGATATCTTATTTGAACGATCTATAACTAATCAGTAAAAATAGTATTCACAAAATCAGTGCACTCTATGTGTGTTTCCACGACAATATTATCAATAATACATATCTCCCACATATGAAGTGGTTCCATCTGCAAGCAGCTTATTTCTCCAAACCCATCTTTACTACAGCCTCTTACGATAGTCCATCAAAATTTGATCAACTGTCTGTTTCTTATATCTACAAAGAAGAGAAAAATAAATTAATATCACAAATAGAACATTATCCATCTGTTGCATCAGATGTGGAGTCTGTTGCAATTAATGTGGAGTCTGCTGCAATAGATGTGGAGTCTGTTACAACAGATATGGAGTCTGATGGAATACATCAAACCAGCCTTTTTGGTGGTTTTATTTGTTCCAACAGTTTTTCCAACTGTTGCAACATCAACAACAGCATAAACATCAACAAAAAAAAAACAACATTTGTTCCAAGAACATCATCAACAACAAAGAAGCAACATCCTTTATTCCAGAACCATCAACAACAACACACCACAAGTTTCAACAATGCCAACCCCACCAACAACATTAATAACTGCATCAACAATAAAGAAACAAACAAAATACATACAAAAAGTGATACTGCCAACAAGGCTTTTAAACTTCTCCCAACATATGACTTTTTTCTCATATGGTAATAAAAATTATCGGTTTATTTATTCAACACTTAAAAGTTCCTTTAATTTTTTTAATAAATATGATATGGTTAAATAGTAATTAAATAAAAAAAACAGATGTAAATAACTTGTAAAGAAGAAGACGAGAATAAAAGAGCAATAATGAACCATACCTTAATATCAAAAAGGGGATCAAAACAGAAATTTAAGTCGAGAAAAGACATGGATCGGTTTAGATCCGAAAAGATTTTTATGAGAAGAGAAAATGGAGAAAAAAGATTGTGACCCTAAAGAGGAGAGAAATAAAAAAATGAGAGTTGAATAAAATAAACTGCAGCTGAAGGAAGAGATGAGATGAGATAATTTCTATAGATGTATTATGTATGTAGATGTGGTGGTTTTCAATATTCATTAATTTTATTAATAATTTGAGGTGCACGAGGAAGACTAAGACTACTGACATTGAAGAGACAAGACAAGACTTGTCAATGAACTCACTTTTGAGATATCCAAGAAATATTTTTTACCGTCTTTAGTAGTAAGTACTACTACTTGATATTATCTACTCGGACCAGAAACTTGCTTTAAAATTAAAAGAGATTTTCAAACAGATATGTCATCTGTTGCAACATATATAAATATCTATTTAGAAATCCGAACAGCTCAGTCATCTGTTACAACAGATATAAATATCTATTTAAAAATTCCAATAGCTCAATCATCTATGACAACAAATGAAAATATTCATTTGATAATTAATAAAATCAGATATGTCATCTGTTACAACAGATATAAATATCTGTTTGAAAATTTCGACCAGCTCAGTCATCTATCACAACAGATGTAAATTTCTATTTGATAATTAAATCAGATATGTCATCTGTTGCAACAGATATGAATACCTGTTTGAAAATTTTTAACAACTCAGTCATTTGTTGCAACAGATTTTATTATAAATGATTTAGGTGAAACTAGGGATGAATGAATGAGCTCGCAGGGTCAACTACAAATCCAATTGAGTCTTTGCAATTGCATGGTGTTGGTATTGCATTCATCCCGACCTGAGTCATCGATTGATCACTCTGAGTTAAAATGGGTTCTCATCAACTCAATGTTAGGATAATGATAGTACCTAAGTTGATTTAGATGGAACCAGGGATGAATGAATGAGCTCGCAGGGTCAACTATAAATTCAATCGAGTCTTTGCAATTGCATGACATTGGTCTTGTGTCCTAAGTTGATTTAGGTGGAACTAGGGATAAATGAATGAGCTCGCAGGTTCAACTATAAATCCAATCGAGTCTTTGTAATTGCATAGTGTTGGTATTACGTTCATCCCGACTCGAGTTGTCGATCGATCACTCTGAGTTAAAATGAGTTCTCATCAACTCAATGTTAGGATAGTGATAGTACCTAAGTTGATTTAGGTGGAACTAGGAATAAATGAATGAGCTCACAGGGTCAACTACAAATCCAATCGAGTCTTTGCAATTGCATGGTGTTGGTATTGCGTTCATCCCGACCTGAGTTGTTGATCGATCACTCTGAGTTGAAATGAGTTC
>NW_025844646.1:0-544 GCF_002878395.1 Capsicum annuum | reverse complement strand
ATAGTGATAGTACCTAAGTTAATTTAGGTGGAACTAGGGATGAATGAATGAGCTCGCAGGGTCAACGACAAAACCAATCGAGTCTTTGCAATTGCATGGCGTTGGTATTGCATTCATCCCGACACGAGTCGTCGATCGATCACTCTGAGTTGAAATGAGTTCTCATCAACTCAATGTTTTAAAAACTATATCTTTTAAAATTTTTAAAATTAATTAAGATCAATTCGGACTAAATTAGCAATTTCAAAACTTGTCATTCTTTTCTAAAATTACAAATCATCCATTTGCACGAAAAACTTTTTATTTCAAATCTTAAGTTTTTGATCTTCTCTCTCTCTTGAGGTCTCCTCTCCCTCTCAACAATACAAATAACAACTACTCAACATATTACTCAACCTTTCAAAACAGGTCGATTTTCTTCCCATTTACGACTACATATAGTTATTTTTTTTTACTTCATTCCCACTTGTATCCATCGTTTTCTCTG
Organism: Capsicum annuum; assembly: GCF_002878395.1. Taxonomy (NCBI): domain Eukaryota; kingdom Viridiplantae; phylum Streptophyta; class Magnoliopsida; order Solanales; family Solanaceae; genus Capsicum; species Capsicum annuum. Next base: position 57 of record NW_025844646.1, on the reverse strand, counting down.
TCTTTGCATGTAACAGAGTTCGAGAAGAGTTCTACATTTGTTCTTTATTCTAAAAAA
>NW_025844645.1:0-3042 GCF_002878395.1 Capsicum annuum | reverse complement strand
TTGTGACCTATATGAATGAAGCATCACCTTTATATAGTTAAAAAAAAACATGGCTTGAGGGTTTGGGGGGGGGGGCGGGGTTTTGAGGGGGTGAATGGTGAAATCTAGCTTTTGCATGGTAATTTGGAAATACTATAAATTTATAAATTTGTTTCCAATCATCTAATGTTTAGGATGATTCCATGCTTAATTTTTTGGTAATTAATAATGCTGAAATGATAACTTGTAATCAAGCAAACATTAGGGACTTTTACAGTAATGGAACTTGTAATCAAGAAAAAATTAGGGACTTTTACACTATACAATGGTCTAATAAAGCCCATAACCAAAAGGAAAAATCTTTTTGGCCACAATAGTTGTCACGATCCAAAAACAAGGGTCATGATGACACTTGTCGCAGCGTGCCTTGATAAGTAAGCCTATTACCCAAACTAATACGAATAGAGAAAATGATAGAAATACCCCAAGGTAAGGCTTCTAGAATGAAGCCGAACCACATAAATAATCATAACAATGCGGAAAGAACTTGTCCAAAATACCAATCATGCCCAAAACCAGGTGTCAATAGTGTAAGAACTACTAATACAATACAAGAGTCAAATACATCGGAAAAATAACCACAAAGGAATAATAACTGTCTCCGAATACTAATAAAGAGATAACTAGTATAGAAAGATAGAGGTGAACTTCGGACGCATGAATGTCCAACCGCTACCTTGGAAGCTCCAATAATTGCCCGAATCAAGTAAGTTAAGACGCACTCGAGCTAGGACCTGCACCGAAAGGGCGCAGTAGGCATGAGTACGGTTCACTTGTACTCAGTAGGTATCATAGGCCGACCAAGAAAAGTAGTAAATGAAGCATACAAAATATACACTAAGGGCACGTCACCTGCAATCAGAAAATATCTCACAACGGTAGCCCACACCGCTTGCACTAACAGTTCTAATATATCTCACATATATTACAAAACACACACAAAGATATAGAACATAAGTATACATTATGTCACATATAAATAGAAAAAGAGAGAACATGTAGATACGAGATCATCAAATATGAGTAAAGTAAGGTTAGACAAATACATAGATGACAAGTCAATAAGGCCATACAACACAACATAAACACAATAAAGTAAGTGCAATGTATATGATGATGATGATGATGCATGAGGTTGTCACACAACCTTTGGGATCGTCGCACAATCCCCATATACATCTAGGGAGCTAAATCATCCCGACGTAGGACCCATGGGGGGTTTGTCAACCCATATACAATCCACATATCTCATATCTCCTTTCTGGCATATCCCTCGGAAAGGGTTTTATAAGGTGTTGTAACATTGTTAAAAAGGTGTTGCCAGTGTTTCTCAGATATTGCCACAGTGGTACCAATGTTTCATGAATGAGTATGATATGAAGATGTAATGCTCACAACCCATCACAATAAGTATTTCCTCAACCAACCACAGTGATATATTTCCACAACCACATGAGCCAATATCCACTCGTTATTTTTATTTCATCCATGAAATTCCACATGTCTTATATGCCAATAAAGTATGAATATAATCACAATACACCAATGGTACCACATTAAACAATACAATATAATTGTTCACATGTATTCAAGGCTATCAATATCACATAGGACCCCACACGGTCAAACATATCACATAATATTTCAATTTCGGCAATTACATCACATATAGGCCCCCACATGGGCACAACACGTAGATAGCCATTTTTTCATGATTAGTTTCCACCCTTAACATGCATTTTATATCATCATTTACTACCCAGCCCAGTCTGAAGAGTTAAGCCATAACTTACCTCGAAAGTCGAAACCGGTCCGCTACACTTGAACCCGCAACTTTACCTTTTACGAACAATCTCGAACTTTACTAGAAATATCAAATATGAAATCTACGCGACAAAATAAAACCAACGACACCCATATTGACTACTTTTAGTTTGGGGTCAAAACGGACCCCCAAAATGGATTTCCGAAAAAGAAGGGCAAAGTCAGAACTTTACTTCAAAAATATGTTTTCCATATTTTTAGGAACCTACAGCTGAAAACTCAAGTTAAATCGAGTAAAAAACGAGGTTCAAATCGAAGAAAAACCATTTTTGAGCTTTACCGGGTAAAATATTTGAAATCCGGGTTAAAATCCAGAATCGAAGTTGTTTTGAAGGTTAAATTGATGAAAAACTAGTAAATATAAGATACAAGTATTATTCAAGTGAAAATGAGTGAAATTTGAGTTTAAAATCATGCCCTAAATTTTTTTTGGGTTTTGATAAAATTAATAAAGAAATTACTAAGAAAATGATGAGTTTTACCTTAAATCTGTAATATAATCAAGAAATAGGTGTTAATCTAGCTTACCAAGCTCCCACAAACTTCACTTTTAAGCTCCCAAAATATTTAGGGTTTAACTCTCAAGAGGTAAGATGAAAAATGAGCAAAATAGGCTAAAAAAGGTGAAAAATCTGCTATATATTGCAGATTTTTCTACAATAACTGGTGTTGTCTTTTTTTCTAAGTCGAAATGGACTTCGACGGGGTGCCCGGAATTCGTTCGGAGTCCGATTTATGCAAACGAACTGTGCAACCACACTAAATTCGACGTTCCAGATGCGATGGAACTACCAGATTTTTTAGAAAAATTTGTTTTCACAATATTGACCCCTGAAACCCGAAATCATAATTTTCCAAACCGAGGGTCGAAATGAGATTTAAAAGCCGTAAAGTTATACCAAATATGCTAACACACTAAAATCGACATTTCGGATCAGTTGGCAAAGTTGGATTTTTCATACGAGGTCGTTTCAACCAAAAGTGGGTCCCACATCCAACTTTCTAATTTTTTAACTTTCCGACCAATAGGTCGAAATGAGCTCGGGTGCACCAGGACCCGAACCCAAGGTCTTCCAAAGCTGTTGGCGCAGTCCGTTCGGTTGCATTAAGATATTTTTGGGGCGTGGGAGTGATTGACATGATTTTTGATGCATTTTGATATCATTTATGCAATATTGT
>NW_025844644.1:0-5502 GCF_002878395.1 Capsicum annuum | reverse complement strand
CCATGCATCTTGCTTAACCAATTTGATAAATTAGTAAGCATGGAGTTACGTAGCGTGTGATCTAAACAGGCTCTACCAAGCCTATCAAATATTACATAACTCTAAGATCATTACTCTATCAAAAAAATATGATCGAGTTAGTGCACAAATCGAATGAACTCAATCTCTCAGCCTTTCTGTTGATCGCTCTTCTCCAATATAGATGACAAGATATCTGCTATACAAAAGTCTATACCGTCGCCAGACAGGTTTGCCTGGGAGCAATTCTTTTGAAGATATCTGTTGATGTCTTCTGAAGAATTACTCCCAGGCAAGCATGTCTGGCGATGGTGTAGACTTTTGCACAGCAGATATCTTTTCATCTATATTGGAGAAGAGTGATCAACAAAAAGGCTGACAGATTGGGCTTTTTTTATATGTGCACTAACTCGGGCATATTGTTTTGATAGGGTAATGAGCTCGGAGTTACGTAACGTTTCATAGGCTTGGTAGAGCCGATTTAAATCACATGCTACGTAACTCCATGCTTACTAATTTATCAAATTGGTTGAGCAAGATGCATGGAGAAACGCTCGATAAAAGTGTGTTGTTCAACTGTTGGGATCAAATCTTCAACGTGCATCAACATATTTTGACCTAAAACAAACACAACGACCCTCCATGTATCCTTTAAGGCTTCTGAAGAAAGTATTCTGAAGGGCTTCTAGAATGCCATAACTTTGAAGGTAGTGTTCCTGATCGAGCTCACAAGATATGAGGAACTCCTTACCAACTTTAAAGACCGCAACGACCAGCTTGAATACAGAATCAAAAAGCTGGAGGCAAGCTTAAAAATTATCGGGATTTACATACTACAGCAAGCATTTGATCTTCTCCAAGAAATGTTGAAAGCATACTAAGGCAAGAAAACACAATCAATTAATCCATATTGCTAAGGAAGTAATTATACTCTATTTGCCTTTTAATCTCGCTTGTGGTTCCGATCAGGTCAACGGCAGTGGACCTGATCGGAAACACAAACATGAAGGCATGGGATGAAATTTAAAATTCAGAAATTGCCGTCTTTGCTAAGTTTCCTTATTTTAACTGCAGTTGTTGTTGGCGTAAGTTTTCTAGACTTGCTGAACATCATTTCTACCCTTGATGCTCGTGAGGCTGCTTTGTTGGTCTTCTCCTATTTTCTACCTAGGTAATAATCGCGACCACGCATCTCCCTAGAAAAGTGTTCAGATGTATTATTTTTCTTTAAGAGACACAACAGATGAAATTACATTACCGGATATACTTTCATGTTTGCACTTAATTCAGGTTTCGTATCTGTTAAGATAATTCCATCGGTCAGATTCGTTAGAAATTACTTTCTACCCTATGTCTCTTCTTCAATTAGCTCTTAGATGATATAGTCTTCCGTCAACCAACCATTTTCCCTAGAAAGCATTCTCCTACCGCACCTTCTGGCATATAATCATCACCCCGAGCGAGCAACCCAACCATATAAATTTTGTCCAGGGCAATAACTATATTGGTTTTCCATTCTTGTTTGATGCAGTGCGAGGCTTCGAGGGCCCTCTAAGGGTCCAATGCACACTTAAATTTAAGTCCAATCGCTATTGGATCTCTGCAGTGACGATAAATATTGATCCCTTCTCAAAACTTGACACGTATAAACACGAGCACCAACCGTCAGTAATTTGTAACAGGTTATCTGCACCATCTTCATGAGGTCCTCAGCCTTATCATTTTCGAACCCATCAAACTTAACGGTACAATGCAAGATCTTGTTTGAATGATCAATACCTAATCAGTTAAAAACTACATTCACAAAAACATTATACTTTGTGTGTGTTTTCCCGGTAACCTTATTATTAATACATACTTAACTCTCACACATATGATAGTGGATCCATCTGCACGTACCTTATTCTTCCTAGCCCATCTATGGCTTAAATTGAATAAACAGATGACTAGCTTGTTGCAACAGATGACACATCTGTTTATATTGTCAAACAATTGGAGACATCTGTTACAACAGTTAATCAATCTGTTGCAGAAATCAAATAGATATATACATCTGTTGCAAAAGATTGCCAGTATGTTGTAAGTTATCTATCAGAAAGAATATATTTTACAACAGATTACCCATCTGTTAGATTTATTTTAAAGCATTTTTTTTCTTTCCGAGATACAATAATTTATAAATAGGTACCTCCTTACAAAAATGGATGATCCAGATTCGTACAAGAATATTCATATTGAGTCCTTGTGTGAACTTCAAAGGCAGTTTGATGAACTCCAGAGAGATTTGACTGACTTCGGAGCAAGGCTGCCGGATGAAAAATGTCTGATTGACAATAATAATAGTAGTAGTAATAGTAATAATAATTAGATAATGTTTTTTATTTTAGCGATTATTTTCCTCCTTTTGTATATCAAATCTACCCAAGGGATTCAAAAATCTATGAACATTTATTTCATTTTGTTGTCGACTTTGAATTTTTCATTCTTATTTAGTATTTAATAATAATCATTCTGTTTATTCCTTGTTCTCAACATGTCGATGGTTGGTGGTAGGGATTGAGCAGCAATTTGTGTCAGTAGTTAGAGGTTAATCTGCTACGACATATCGATCATATGTTGCACCTGACGGTTATTAATAAAAAAGGGTTATTGTTATTGAGAGGGTGAAAAGAAAAAGACATGACTTTTCGTTCCGATTATTCAATATGAAAAATATTTTATAAATAAATAATAAGGAAATAAATGATAAAGACAATTTATAACCACAATTTTAATAACTGATCGTGATTTTTTACCATTTTTGTTTATGAATTTATTTTTAAAATTATTTATTATATAATAAAATGGTTATTATTTTATTAAGGAATTTGAAAAAGGTATTTTTTTTTTTAATTTATAAAATAAAAAAGTAAGCAAATTTAGATTAATGATATGATGATAGTTATTTTTTTATAAAAAAGTAGATTATATGTTGCAACAATTAAATTATCTGATGCAACAGGTTCACTATGGTTGCAACAGATGATATATCTGTTGTCACAGATGATTTATCTGATGCAACCTATATCGAGTCACAACTCAATAAAAGCGGTTCTTGGAAAGAACTAATTAATAATAATAATCTGAAAAGTCATGACTTATCACATATTTCTTAATTTAATTAATTCATTACTTTTCACATTAATAAAAAATATAATTAATAAATGGAGAAAATGCAACATATTTTATATTTGTTGCAACAGATAATATATTTGTTGTCACAGATGTGTTATCTGATGCAACAAATATAAAATCTGTTGCCACAACTCAATAAAAATGGTTTTTTGAAAGAACTAATTAATAATAATAATTTGAAAAGTCATGACTTATATCACAATATTTATTTTCTTAGTTTAATAAAAAAATGTAATTAATGTATGATGGTGAATAGTCGCGTCTTTTTGCCTCTCATTCAAATTCAATCCTCTATAAATAGGTCCCTCCTTACTCAATCGTTCATTCAAATACACTCTATTTATTTATTGCATCTCGTCTTTCATATTATACTCTAGAAGATAAGATTATGGCTGACCCAGTATGGGACGTTGCTTTTCTGCAAGACTCCGTGAATGAACTTCAGAATCAAGTTCGTGATCTGCAATGGGAACTGGGAGGAGTTAGATCAAGAATGCTCTGCGAGATATACAGGTTGAGAAAGGCCTTGCTACTTTCGGTTAAAGATTGGCCGGCTGGCAATAATAATAATAATAATAATAATAATAATAATAATAATAAGACTATTATTTTTCTTTTAGTCTATTATATGTATTTTTATTTGTTTTTGTTTAATAAATAAATTATGTTTGACTTTTGACGTTTTAATCCATATTTAATTTTCATTCTATCTATTATCTTCTCAACAAACATGTCGATGATTCGACGTAAAAAGGAATAATTTAAAATCCAGTAGCAATAGCAAGATTTATCTGTTAGGTTTGTGGCAGGGGTTGAAGTGTTGTTCAAAACAGATTACTCATGTTGCAACAGATAAGATGTTGATGCAACAGATAAATAGTCTGTTTCAACAGATGACTAGTTTGTTGCTTTGCTTGGCTCTGACATTTTAATTCGTACTCCACCTGTCTCAAATTACCCGTCCCAAATTGAGATTTCACATTGATTAAGAAAAATAATTAATAACATGTCTAGTTTACCATAACCCACTGATCAGTTGGTGAGACATTAGACGTGTTTGAAATAACCATTGTTTGCTATTCAATCGAAATTTCATAAGAGAAGAAAGCTTTTAATGTCGGTCGGCGTATAGTCCCCCTATTAAATGATGTTTTCATTTTAATTTGAAGAAAAAATTATTAATGCCAATGGTAAAACATGAATTTTTTTTAATCTTTTCTTGATTAATGAAAAAACAAGTAAAATGAGAAATTGAATTAAAAAATTTGAGATGGGTAATTGGATGTAAGGAATAATTTTGAATCCAGTAGCAATAGCAAGTGTTGAAAACATATTGGTTATCTGTTAGGTTTGTGGCAAGGGTTGATTTGTGTTGTTTCAAACAGATTAATCATTCGTTGCAACAGATAATTAGTCTGGTGCAACAGATAAACATTCTGATGCAACAGATAATTAGTCTGGTGCAACAGATTAATATCCTGATACAACAGATAATACATCTGATGCAACGGATACACAGTCTGATGCAATAGATTACTCATCTGATGTACCAGATGATTGATCTGTTTAAATTGTGGACACTTATGCTGGATTCATAATCGGGGTTTTATCCATTATTGAAAAAACAGATGTGTACCCAGATGACAAATACGAATAAAAATCATAATTTTACTTACCAAAGTCACCTATGAAGTAATGTCAAAGTGGAAAGTAATGTAGTAAACAAAATTTGACCTAAGAAATTGGTCAGATCGCAGCAGTAGCTCTGTACCAACAAAAACAACAACAAATGGTCGACAAGAAGAAGATGGAGATGATAATGAAGTAAAAGATGATGATAATGAAGCAGAAGATGATGAATAAAGCAACAGAAACAGAAATAATTAACAACAAAAATCGCTAAGAGATAGAAAATAACAATGGATAAGAAGAGAGAGAAAGACACATTTTTTCCCTCCGTTTTCCATTATTTTAGGTATACATTGGGATCAAAGTGTAAATTTTAAAACTTATGGATTATTTTCAAACTTCCTCAACTTTCTTAATCCATAATAAAGTAATTGTCACCTCCAACTAATAATTAAGACTTGTGTCACCTACACCCCATTTTAAAACTCTTTTGTCACCTGTGGCCCAAACCCCCAATTAACTTGAATAGCATTTCAAATTTAATTTTAATACATTTTTTAACGTTATTAATAAGATAAAAAATAAATAAATAAATTAATATATTTTGAATTTAATATATTATACGTATTAAAGGCATATTTTAATATGTGAAGTGAAATATATATAACTAAAACATTTTAA
>NW_025844643.1:0-1787 GCF_002878395.1 Capsicum annuum | reverse complement strand
ATACTGGCAATCTTTTGCAAAAGATGTATATAACTGTTTGATTTCTGCAATAGGTTGATCAACTGTCGTCACAGATGTCTCTAATTGTTTGACAATATAAACAGATGTGTCATCTGTTGCAACAAGCTAGTCATCTATTTATTCAATTTAAGCCATAGATGGGCTAGGAAGAATAAGGTATGTGCAGATGGATCCACTATCATATATGTGGGAGTTAAGTATGTATTACTGATAAGGTCACCGGAACAACACACACATGGTACAATGTTTTTACGAATGCAGTTTTTAACCAATTAGGAATTGATCATTCAAACAAGATCATGCATTTTACTATTAAGTTTGATGCGTTCAAAATTGATAAGGATGAGGACTTCATGAAGATGGTGCAGATATTCTATTACGAATTACTGACGATTATTGCTCGTATTTATATGTGTCAAGTTTTGAGAAGGGATCAATATTTGTCATCATTGTAGAGAACCAATAGAGATTGGATTTAACTTTAAGTATGCATTGGACCCTTAGAGAAACCTTGAAGCCTCGCGCTGCATCAAACAAGAATGGAAAACCAATATAGTTATTGCCTTAGCCAAAATTTATATCGTTGGGTTTCTCGCTCGGGGTGATGATTATATACCAGAAGGTGCGGTAGGAAAATGCTTTCGAGGAAAAATGGGTGGTTGATAGAAGACTATATCATTTGAGAGCTAATTGAAGAAGATACATATGGTACAAAGTAACTTCTAACGAATTTGGCTGATGGAATTATCTTAACAGATGCGAAATCTGAATCAAGTGCAAATATGAAAGTGTATTCGGTAATGTAATTTCATCGGTTGTGTCTCTGAAAGAAAAATAATATAGATGGACACTTTTCTAGGGAGTTGCATGTTTGGGATTATCACCTAGGTAGAAAATAGGAGAAGAACAGCAAAGCAACCTCACGGGCATCAAGGGTTGAAATAATGTTCAGAAAGTATAGAAAACTTACGCCAACAACAACTGTAGTTAAAATGAGGAAACTAAGCAAAGGCAGCAATTTCTGAATTTTAAATTTCATCTCATGCCTTCTTGTTTATGTTTTCGATCAGGTCCACTGCCGTTGACCTGATCGGAACCACAAACAAGATTGAAAGGCAAATAGAGTATAATTACTTCCTTAGCAATATGGATTAATTAATTGTGTTTTCTTTCCTTAGCATGCTTTCAACATTCCTTGGAGAAGATCAGATGTTTTTTGTAGTATGTGAATTTCGATAATTTTTAAGCTTGCCTCCATCTTGTTGATTCTATATTCAAGTTGGTCGTTGCCGTCTTCAAAGTTGGTAAGGAGTTTTTCATCTCTTGTAAGCTCGATCAGGAACACTACCTTCAAAGTTATGACATTCTAGAAGTCCTTCAGAACACTTTCTTCAGAAGCCTTAAAGGATACATGGAGGGTCACTATGTTTGTTTTTGGTCAAAATGTGTTGATGAACATTGAAGATGTGGTCCCAACGGTTGAACAACATACTTTTATCGAGCGTTACTCCATGTATCTTGCTCAACTAATTTGATAAATTAGTAAGCATGGAGTTACGCAGCGTGTGATCTAAAACTAGCTCTACCAAACCTATCAAACATTACGTAACTTAGAGCTCATTACCCTATAAAAAAATATGCCCGAGTTAGTGCACAAATCAAATAAGCCCAATCTGTCAGCCTTTCTGTTGATCACTCTTCTCCAATATAGATGACAAAATATTTGTTATGCAAAAGTCTACACCATCGCCAGACATGCTTGCCTG
>NW_025844642.1:0-2384 GCF_002878395.1 Capsicum annuum | reverse complement strand
TTTTTTATATTTTCTAACTTTTGTGTAATTTTTTCGCTTCTTTTTATCCAATCAGTTTCCTTTCTTATTTTATTATTAACTCTTTTTGCTCTAACTTTCTGTTTACATGGTGTTGTAAACCACCAATCTGTTCTAGTTATTATATGTGGGTATAATTTATCTAAAAATGACATTCCTAAGAGTATATCTTTTGATGTTAGTTCATAATTATAAATTTCTTCTATTGTTAATATCTTATCCCATACTTGTATTTTTACATTCCTAGCTTTATAAGTAATTAAGCTTCCTTCATTATTAAATTCTTTCACTATTATTGGCGTTTTTAGTTTATCCCATTTGCTTTTTGGTAAGCAATTATATCTACATAAATTAGCTTCTGGTTCTGTATCTATCATAGGCGTAAAATATCTACTACAATATCCTTCTACTACTAGCTTCATTAATACATATATTTTCATTTTATGTTAAGGCTCTTCTTAAGAACAATTTCTTTCTGTTATATGTTAAGGTTAATTGTGTATGTTCTATATTATATGATTTTACTTGTTCTAGCCATTTTATTCCTAATATTATGTCTACTTTTTGCATTTCTTCCTTTACTTCAAATTCTATTTTTATTTTTCTAATTCCTATTATTATTTTTTTTCTGCTATATTTTTACTATTTATTAAACTTCTTGGTAGATCTGGGCATATATTATTATCAATTTTTATTTTTGTATTTTTTACTATATATTTTGCTATATAATTTTCTTCTTGTCCTGTATTTAAGAGTATTAAATATTCTTTTTCATTTACCTTTCCTGTTATGTAATATTGGTTTAAATTATTTGTTGAATTTATTTCATAACTTTTTCTTTTTTATGAGTTTGATGATTCTGGTTTTTCATCAGCTATTCTTTTTGTTGTACTTATTCTATCATTTATTATTTCTAAATATTCTTCTATATCTATGTCTCTATAGCTATAATCATTATAATCTATTGTTTTTACAATTTGTTCGAATGGACTTTCTATTTGTATTTTGTTAATCTTATTTTTTCTTGTTTTTTATGTTTTGTTGTTAATACATATAAATTTTTGCATCTTGCTGTAAATATTTTACTTCCTGGGGTTAATTCTATTCTGATATTTTCCAATATAATACTAATGATTTATCTATATTTTTATCTGTTACCGCTACTGAATAATTTGCACTTATTATAAATTTAAATTTTTGGTATATTAAATTTCCTTTTATGGCAGTTATTATACTTTTTTCTACAAGTTTTATAATTCTATCATCTGCTAAATATAATTCTATTGGTGTATCTATTCATTCTCCAAAACATGCTTTTATTAATATCTCTGTACCTCCAAGATGTACATATTTTATTGGGTCTCTACTTTTTGTATCATTTATCTCTTTATTAATTATTATTTTTGTTACTAGTGGTATACTAGCTTTACCTTTTGCATATCTACAGTCTATTACGTGTTCCTTTTGGCATACTACATAATATTCTTCTTTTTTCTTAGTAAATAGATTTCTTATTGTTGGTATTTTCAATATTTTTTTCTACACTTAAGTCTAATTCTTTTCCTTTTATTTCATCAAATATGTTACTGTCAAATATTATTTTTTGGGTTGTTCCTTCATCATTTAAATATTCTTCCTTTGTTATTATTTTTATATCTTCTTCAGTCATTTGATTCATCTATTTCACTATCTATTTCATTATCTGTTTCATTTTCTGAAATTTCATATATACTATCCTCACTTTCTAAATCATAATCTATATAATCAATCTGCATATATTCTGTATTATCTATTTTTATTTTTGATATTTGTTTATTTTTTGGATTTTTAGGTAATTTACAATCTCTAGCTAAATGTCTTAATTTTCCACAATTATAACAAGTACATTCTTTCATAGATTTCTTTTTTCTATACGGTCTTTTGTATTTATAGTTTTTTACATAATATATTTTTCTTGGTTTCTTGTATTTATATTTTAATTTTTTATATTTCTTATATTTCTTATGTCTTTTTCTTTTTTTATAATATCTTTCTTCGCATCTGAATTGGGGTGTTATTTTATTTTTGCAACATGCTAAATTGCTTATCAATGTTTTTTCCATTTTTATTTCTTCTCTATATTTTTCACATAAGTTTCTATACCATTGTTGTAAAATTTTATTCTTGCTCCTAGAGTATCTACTATTTTTGCTTCTTCCCAACTCTTTATTATCTTTGAACTAAATAGTTCGGGTAATTTATTAAAATATAATTTTCTTATTTCTTTACTTTATTCTATATTATATGCTCCTTTATAATAATATTCTTTAAATGTGCAAGTATATTCATCTATATAACACATATTACATATTGCTAATTTTAACATC
>NW_025844641.1:400-1845 GCF_002878395.1 Capsicum annuum | reverse complement strand
ATTCTTTTATATTATTTTTAAGGTATTCTATATGTTCCATATTTCTAATTTTTAGATAGTCAAGTAGATTCTCTTTCATAAGTATTTCTGTTAATCTTATTTCCTCCATACCTTTTCTCCAATATTCTAAGTATTTGTAGTTTATCATTTTATAATAAAGTAGTTGTCATACTGCAAATTTCTTTGTAATAATTTATTCTAATTGTACTATATCTGATATTAAATTCTCGGTTATCTATTTCATTAATTATCCTGTCTTTTTCTTCTAAGAATAATTCTATGTCTGAATCATATTCTAAAGTATCTTTTAACTCTAGTTGTTTTATGGTTTTATCTATCCAAATTAATCTTTCTTTTAATTGTTTTCTTCCTCTTCTAAGATGATTTCTATAATTAATTTCTTCTTATAGCCAACTTTGTTTTTCTCTAACTCTTTTAATATATTCTAACATTTTTAATCTGTATAATATCCATTTGAATAATAACTGTCTAAATATGAGCAGTAGCTTTCATTATATAGGTGTAAGTTTTCTATAGAACTTAATAACTCTTCTTCATAATTTCATATCTTTTCTCATATTATTTTCTTTATGTCTATAATTTCTATTCCTCTAAGTTTATATAAAACAAATATTTTAAAGTTATCTGTCATTTGCTTTTTCTCAATATTCTTTAGTTGTTGTTTTAATCTTTTTAATTCTTCCATATTTTCGTTAAGGTATTCTATATATTTTATATTTTTAGTTCTCGTGTATTCTTCTAAATTTGTTTTCATTAGTTTTTCTAATGATAAACTACGTAGAATATTGGAAAATGGATATAAAAAATATACAATTAATAGAAAAACTAATGAAAAAAAATTTAGAAGAATATATATGAGAACTAAAAATATAAAATATATATTCACCTTAACAAAAATATGGAAGAATTAAAAAGATTAAAACAAATAATTAAAGAATATTATGAAAAGGCAAATGACAGATAACTTTAAAATACTTGTTTTATATATACTTAGAGATATAGAAATTATAGAAATAAAAAAAAAAATACGGGAAAAGATATGGAATTCTGAAGAAGAGTTATTAGGTTCTATAGAAAACTTACACCTATATAATGAAATCTACTGCTCATATTTAGACAGTTATTATTCAGATGGATATTATACAGATTAAAAATGTTAGAATATATTAAAAGAGTTAGAGAAAAATAAAATTGGTTATACGAAGAATTTAATTATAGAAACCAGCTTAGAGAAGAAAGAAAACAATTAAAAGAAAGATTAATTTGGATAGATAAAACCATAAAATAACTAGAGTTAAAAGATACTTTAGAATATGATTCAGACATAGAATTATTCATAGAAGAAAAAGACAGGATAATTAACGAAATAGATAACCTAGAATTTAATATCAGATATAGTACAATTAGAATAAATTATTACAAAG
>NW_025844641.1:0-300 GCF_002878395.1 Capsicum annuum | reverse complement strand
TTAGAATATGATTTAGACATAGAATTATTCATAGAAGAAAAAAGACAGGATAATTAACGAAATAGATAACCTAGAATTTAATATCAGATATAGTACAATTAGAATAAATTATTACAAAGAAATTTGTAGTATTACAACTACTTTAGGGTGAAATGATAAACTACGAATACTTAGAATATTGGAGAAAAGATATGGAGGAAATAAGATTAACAGAAATACTTATGAAAGAAAATCTACTTGACTATCTAAAACCTAGAAATATGGAACATATAGAATACCTTAAAATAATATAGAAGAATT
>NW_025844640.1:0-1565 GCF_002878395.1 Capsicum annuum | reverse complement strand
TATTAATTTTGATTCAATACTAGATATTAATGTAGTTAAGTAGGCTAATCTTTGTGGGTTTTCTTTTGTTTTATTTAGACTTATATATTCTGAATAATTACTAATTAAAGATTCTTTAATTTTTCTAAAAGCTTCTCTATTTTTAAATGGTCTTTGCATAATTAATTTAATAATTTATAGGTAAATTCTAATAACTCTAACATATATCTCTCTTCCGTATTTTTTGAATTACTGGGCTCTGATACCATTTGTAGGGGGTGCAGATATTTAATAGAGAAGAATTAAAAATGGAAAAAACATTAAAAAGAAATTTAGCATGTTGCAAAAATAAAATAGCACCCCAATTTGGATGTGAAGAAGGATATTATAAGAAGAGAAAAAGACATAAGAAATATAAGAAATATAAAAAATCAAAATATAAATATAACAAATCAAGAAAAAGATATTATGTAAAAAATTATAAATACAAAAGACCATATAAAAAGAAGAAATCTATAAAAGAATGTACTTGTTATAATTGTGGAAAGATAGGCCATTTAGCTAGAGATTGTAAATTACCTAAAAATTCAAAAAATAAACAAATATCAGAAATAAAAATAGATAATACGGAATATATGCAGATAGATTATATAGATTATGAATTAGAAAGTGAGGATAGTATATATGAAATTTCAGAAAACGAAACAGATAATGAAATAGATAGTGAAATAGATGAATCAAATGACTGAAGAAGATATAAAAATAATAACAAAGGAAGAATATTTAAATGATGAAGGAACGGAACAAAAAATAATATTTGACAGTAACATATTTGATGAAATAAAAGGAAAAAAATTAGATTTAAGTGTAGAAAAAATATTTAAAATACCAACAATAAAAACTATTTTTATTAGGAAAAAGGACGAATATTATGTAGTATGTCAAAAAGAACATGTAATAGACTGTAGATATGCAAAAGGCAAGCTAGTATACCACTAGTAACAAAAAGAATAATTAATAAAGAAATAAATGATATAAAAAGTAAAGGAGATCCAATAAAATATGTACACCTTGGAGGTACAGAGATATTAATAAAAGCATGTTTTAGAGAAGGAATAAATACACCAATAGAATTATATTTAGCAGATGATAGAATTATAAAACCTATATAAAAAAGCATAATAACTGCCGTAAAAGGAAATTTAATATACCAAAAATTTAAATTTATAATAAGTGCAAATTATTCAGTAGCGGTAACAGATAAAAATATAGGTAAATCACTCGTATTATATTGGAAAATATCAGGAATAGAATTAACCCCAGGAAGTAAAATATTTACAGCAAGATGCAAAAATTTATATGTATTAATAACAAAACATAAAATAACAGAAAAAAATACGATTAACAAAATACGAATAGAAAGTCCATTCGAACAAATTGTAAAAACAATAGATTATAATGATTATAGCTATAGAGACATAGATATAGAAGAAAATTTAGAAATAGTAAATGATAGAATAAGTACAACAAAAAGAATAGCTGATGAAAAACCAGAATCATCAAGCTCATCAAAAAGAACAAGTTAT
>NW_025844639.1:0-4669 GCF_002878395.1 Capsicum annuum | reverse complement strand
GGGTTGGGGAGCTATCTACTGTGGGCCATTTTGGTTTTCTGTGTGGTATGGATGGTCAAATGGGTGAAACGGCGCAAACGGACTATAGCCCACGGTTTTTGGGGTAGGCCCGAGGTCCAGGCGTGATTTTGGTCGAAAATCAACTATACTACCCTAGATAGGTTGGGAAGCGGCCTAGTGTGGGCCATTAGGTTTTCTGGGCGGTTTGGTTGGTTAAACGGTTGAAACGCTGCGAATGAGCCATTTTCGGGCTAAATCAGTATGCTATTACCCACGGTTTTTGGGGTGTGCCTAGGGTCCAAGCGTATTTTGGACGAAAATTGATTGAGATGCCCCAGTCAGGTTGGAGAGCGGCCTTGTGTCAGCCATTTTTGTTTTCTGGGCGCTTTGGTTGGTTAAACGGGCAAAAAAGCACAAATGGTCTATTTTTTTTAGCCAAATTGGTGTGCTATAGGCCACGGTTTTTGGGGTGGTCTTGGCGTCCGTGCGTGATATTGGCCAAAAATCTACCGAGCATCCCCAAGTAGGATGGAGAGCAACCTAGTGTGGACCATTTTGGTTTACTAGGAGGTTTGGTCGGTCAAACGGGGGAACAGAAGCGAACGAGCCATTTTTGGGCCAAATTAGTGTGTTATAGCCCAAGATTTTTGGGGTGGGCATGGGGTCCGGGCGTGATTTTGGCCGAAAATTAATCGTGCTTCCCCAGATAGGTCGGGGAGCGGCCTAGTGTGGGCCATTAGATTTTTTGGATAGTTTGGTTAGTCAAATGGACAAAACGGTGCGAATGACCCATTTTCGAGCTAAATCGGTGTGCTATAGCCTACGATTTTTGAGGTGGGCCCCGGGTTCGAGCTTTATTTTGGTCAAAAATCGATCGAGATGCCCCAGTCAGGATCGATCGAGATTCCTCAGTCAGGCTGGATAGTGGCCTAGTGTGGACCATTTTGGTTTTCTGAGCGGTTTTGTTGATTAAACAGGCAAATCGGAGTAAACGGGCCATTTTTGAGCCAAATCGGTATGCTAATATAGCACACCAATTTGGCTAAAAAATGGCCCGTTCACGCCATTTCTCCTGCTTGACCAACCAAATCGCCTAAAAAATCAAAATGGCCCACACTAGGTCACTCACACCTGGGGTAGCCCAGTTAATTTTTGATAAAAATAATGCCTGGACCTCGGGCCCACCCCAAAAATCATGGGTTACAGCACATTGATTTTTCCTGAAAATGGCCTGTTCGCGTCAATTCGCCCATTTGACCAACCAAACCGTCCAGAAAACCAAAATAGCCCATACTATGCCGTTCCCCAACCTGCCTGGGGAAACCCAGTCGATTTTTGGCCAAAATAACACTCAAATCGTGGGCCTACCATTAAAATAGTGGGCTATAGTACACCAATTTAGCCCGTTTGCGTCGTTTCACATATTTTACCAAGCAAACTGCCCAAAAAACCATAATAGCCCACACTACGCTGCTTCCCAGCTTACCCCAAGCAGCCCGATCAATTTTCTGCCAAAATCACGCCCAGATCCCAGGCCAACCCTAAAAACTGTGGGCTATAGCACGCTGATTTTGCCTAAAAATGGCCTGTTTGCGCCGTTTTGCCCGTTTGACCAACCAAACCGCCCAGAAAACTAAAATGGTCTATAATAGGTGCTCCCCAGCTTGCCTAGGTTGCCCGATCAATTTTTGGACAAAATTACGCCCACACTCAGGGTACACCCCAAAAACCATGGGCTATAGCATACCGATTTGGCCTGAAAATGGCCCGTTCTTGTAGTTTAACCTGTTTGACCAAGGAAACTTCCCAAAAAACCAAAATGGACCTCACTAGGCCGCTCCCCAGCCTGGCTGGGGTAGCCGATTGATTTTTGACCAAAATCACGCCTATACCCTGAGCCCACTCCTTAAATTATGGGTTATAGCGCACTGATTTAGGCAAAAAATGGTCGGATCATGCCGTTTCGCTCGTTTGACCAACCAAATCGCCCAGAAAACCAAAATGGCCCATACTAGGCTGCTCTCTAGCCCTCCTGGGGAAGCCCGATCAATTTTTGGCCAAAATAGCGCTCGAACCCTGGGCCCACCCCAAAAATTGTGGGCATAGCACACCGACTTATCCCGAAAATGTCCCGTTCACGCCGTTTTGTCTGTTTGACCAACCAAACCGCCCTAGAAACCAAAATGGCCCACACTAGGTCGCTCCCCAGCCTGCCGTGGGGTATAGCACAACGATTTGGCTTGAAAGTGACTGGTTCAAGTCATTTTGCCCGTTTGATCAACCAAACCGCCCAAAAAACAAAAATGGCCACACTAGGCTGCTCTTCAGCCTGCCTGGGGCAGCCCGATTGATTTTTGACAAAAATGAAACCCCGGACCCTTGGCCCACCCCAAAAATCGTGGGCCGTAGCACACCGATTTAGCCCAAAAATGGCCCGTTCGCGCTGTTTTGCCCGTTTAACAAACTAAACTGCCTAGATAACTAAAATGGAGCATATTAGGCCGCTCCCCAATAAGCCTGGGGAAGCCCAGTCAATTTTCGGCTAAAATTATGCCCGAACCCTAGGCCTACCCCAAAAACATGGGCTATAGTACATCGATGTTGTCCGAAAATGGCCCATTCACTCCGTTTCGCCCGTTTGACCAACCAAACCGTCGAGAAAACCAAAATAGCCCACACTAGGCCACTCCTCAACCAAACCACGTGACTATGCCACATTACCATCCACAAGTAAAATGTTAGTATTTTTTAATTATATGACATTCCTTTCTCTTGATGAAAGAGTTAAATAAAAATATTATATTCATTGATGTTGATTTATTTTTTCTGGACTCAATGAATGTTGGTTGTTTTTCTAATTTTATGTTCATCAAGTATTCTTAGAATTTTTGAAACTTTCACTTTCAGAAAACTTTCACGAATCTGTGTGCTTTCCTCTGCTTTCCTCTGTTTTATATTACTTATGGGTGTCGTATTTATGTTATGTAATCTGCTTCTGTGCTTTACTATGTGTTTGTGTGGTATCTCGTGCCTTGAGCCGGGGGTCTATCGGAAACAACCTTTCTACTTCATCAGAGGTAGAGGTATGGACTGCGTACATCTTACCCCCCCAGACCCCACTAGGTGGGAATACACTGGGTTTGTTGTTGTTGTTGTTGTTGTCACTTTCAGAAAAGTAAATGACATTTAATATAGTTTGATCATTAGAAAAACATGGATATAATTTTCTTTAATAATCTAAGTGAAAATGTTATCATATAATGAAAAAAATTGAATAATTCTTACTTCTTTAACAAAATTTACTTAGTGCCTTCCCAATGTCGAGAAATCCCAAAAACGTTAAACTAAATCCATTAAAAACACTGATTTATTTTATTTAAATATTTTTAGAAATTTTTAATTTTGCTGATCATATTTTTTTCCAGATCAATAAAACTGCTTTGCAAAAAAATAAAAATAAAAATAAAAATAAAAATAAAAATAAAGAAGAAAGGAATGTTATATAATTAAAAAATACTAACATTTATATGTGGATGGTAATGTGGCATAGCCACATTTTTTTTTTTTTATCTAGGTGGCATGCTTGGTGAAATTTAGTTAAGGGGAGGGGTATTTTTGTGCCAAATATTTAACAGAGGGGTATTTTTGAGCCAAAAAACTAACAAGGGGTATTTTTGATCCATTTCAGATAGTTCAGGGGTATTTTTGATCCTTTTTCGAATTTCGTTAGAGGGAAGGGTATTTTGAGCCAAATATTTAACGGAGGGGTATTTTTGAGCCAAAAATCTAACGAGGGGTATTTTTAAGCTATTTCAGATAGTTCAGGGATATTTTTGAGCCTTTTCCAATGTTATTAATATATTATAGCATGTAACCAATCTTATTTTGACAACTAGCTCCACTTGTATAGGAAAATTAATTAACCTATATATATTAAGTTATTTCAACGTCAACTTGTTCTAGCAGGTTACTTTGTTATTCAATTACTCCTAGAAACTAATTTCACATATTTTGAGATTAGTGCCATTGATATAATCAAACTACGCAAAATAATAAGACAATAGATAGTAGCAAGAATTGAAGAACTAGAAACAAGAGTAATACTACGAGTACTGAAATGGACCGCAAGACAATACAAGGTACCTCTAGCTACCTACTACCCTTTCTATAATCTAATCCATGTCCACGTCATTTTCCTATTAAAAATTATATTCTCGATAAAAATTACATAGATTATGCATAGTTACGTGTAATTATTATCACGATAGTATATAGAAGTTAAACCCTAAAATAATGTGAAATTACCTTTCCAAGAACCAAGATAAGGGGACCAAGAAAATAGCAGAAACAGCTAGTCTATATGTTGATGCCACCAATTGATCCATTAATACTTTCTTGAATAGTGTATTTACAACAGCAAATCTAAATTCAACAATAATCATTGCAAATATTGGCTTCCATTGCTTAAAACAATTACTCATTTTTAAGCAGAGTTTATTGATATTTGTAAAGCTATATAGCTTTTGTTTGGTTATTAGCACACAATTAAGTGAATAAATGAGCTCACGTATATATAGCAAAAAAATAATACTAAAAATTTAGGGGAGTAGTATAAAAATCTTGGAAGCAAAGGGAATAAGAAATCAATTCTTTTTAAATCACATAATTG
>NW_025844638.1:626-1786 GCF_002878395.1 Capsicum annuum | reverse complement strand
AAAAGAAAAAGACATAAGAAATATAAGAAATATAAAAAATCAAAATATAAATACAAGAAACCAAGAAAAAGATATTATGTAAAAAATTATAAATACAAAAAACCATATAGAAAAAAGAAATTTATAAAAGAATCTACTTGTTATAATTGTGGAAAATTAAGACATTTAGCTAGAGATTATAAATTACTTAAAAATCCAAAAAATAAACAAATATCAGAAATAAAAATAAAAAATACAAAATATATGCAGATAGATAATATAGATTATGAATTAGAAAGTGAGGATAGTATATATGAAATTTCAGAAAATAAAACAAATAATGAAATAGATAGTGAAATAGATGAATCAAATGACTGAAGAAGATATATAAAAATAATAACAAAAGAATAATATTATGTAGTATGCCAAAATAAACATGTAATAGACTGTAGATATGCAAAAGGTAAAGCTAGTATACCACTAGTAACAAAAAGAATAATTAATAAAGAGATAAATGATATAAAAAGTAGAGACCCAATAAAATATGTATACCTTGGAGGTACAGAGATATTAATAAAAGCATATTTTAGAGAAAGAATAGATACACCAATAGAATTATATTTCGCAGATGATAGAATTATTAAACCTATAGAAAAAAGTATAATAACTGTCGTAAAAGGAAATTTAATATACCAAAAATTTAAATTTATAATAAGTGCAAATTATTCAGTAGCAGATAAAAATATAGATAAATCATTAGTATTATATTGGAAAATATCAGGAATAGAATTAACCCCAGGAAGTAAAATATTTACAGCAAGATGCAAAAATTTATATGTATTAACAACAAAACATAAAATAACAGGGAAAAATAAGATTAACAAAATTCGAATAGAAAGTCCATTCGAACAAATTGTAAAAACAATAGATTATAATGATTTAGCTATAGGGACATAGATATAGAAAAAAATTTAGAAATAATAAATGATAGAATAAGTACAACGAAAAGAATAGCTGATGAAAAACTAGAATCATCAAGCTCATCAAAAAGAACAAATTATGAAATAAACAAATAATTTAAACCAATATTACATAACAGGAAAGGTAAATGAAAAAGAATATTTAATACTCTTAAATACAGGACAAGAAGAAATTATATAGCAAAATATCTAGTAAAAAAT
>NW_025844638.1:0-526 GCF_002878395.1 Capsicum annuum | reverse complement strand
CATAACAGGAAAGGTAAATGAAAAAGAATATTTAATACTCTTAAATACAGGACAAGAAGAAAATTATATAGCAAAATATCTAGTAAAAAATGAAGAAATAAAAACTGATAATGATATATGACCAGATCAACCAAGAAGTTTAATAAATAATAAAAATATAGCAGAAAAAGAAATAATAATAGGAATTAGAAAAATAAAAATAGAATTTGAAATAAAGGAAGAAATGTAAAAAACAGACATAATATTAGGAATAAAATGGCTAGAACAAATAAAACCATCTAATATAGAACATATACACTTAACCTTAATATATAACAGAGAGAAATTATTCTTAAAAAGAGCCTTAACATAAAATGAAAATATATGTATTAATGAAGATAGTAGTAGAAGGATATTACAGTAGATATTATACGCCTATGATAGATACAGGAGCAGAAGCTAATTTATGTAGATATAATTGCTTACCAGAAAGCAAATGGGATAAATTAAAAATACCAATAATAGTTAAAGGATTTAATAATGAAGG
>NW_025844637.1:914-1410 GCF_002878395.1 Capsicum annuum | reverse complement strand
TTCCAATGGGGATTCACGACCTAAATATCAAAATCAAGAAAAATATCGTTCAAGATTCATGCTTTATATATCCACACATGTAAATTCATCTTTCAAAATCATAAACATCAAGATTTCATAATAATCATCATAAGATATGGGTTCATGCTTGAAATTCGTAAAAATCAAATAAAAATCATGCCTTTGTAAAGAAAATTACTTTTGGGCACAAGAATGAAAGAGAGTTCTTATTGAAAAACCCCACATACCTTGAATGCTGAACTTTAGATCGATACTCTTTTTGAGATGTTAATCGTGCCTTTGAATGATGGTTCTTGGAGTTCTTGAACTAGGAACTTGGAATCTTGAATAAATTTTAGAATTAATAGTGAACTTTGGAGGTTCTTGAAGTTGGATGTAGGAGCTTAGGTTTTTCTTTTTGAGGGAATTTGATGAAATATAACATATAATGTTTCTAATAGGCTTTAATATAGGGTTTGGACGGATTTTGGGTGAG
>NW_025844637.1:0-814 GCF_002878395.1 Capsicum annuum | reverse complement strand
TGGAATCTTGAATAAATTTATAGAATTAATAGTGAACTTTGGAGGTTCTTGAAGTTGGATGTAGGAGCTTAGGTTTTTCTTTTTGAGGGAATTTGATGAAATATAACATATAATGTTTCTAATAGGCTTTAATATAGGGTTTGGACGGATTTTGGGTGAGAGGGAATGACCAAAACACCCCTAAAAATCAAATAATTCTCAAATTTGTCATTTGGTGGATTGTTTTGATAGTCTGAAGTAGATTAACCATAGCATTTTACTCCAATATCCAAATTGGATGAAACTAATTTCATTAGAAAGAGGACTCTCATATATTTTCGTTGATATATAGTATCTCACCCAGATCATTGTGTACAAGGAGTTATGATCGTTTGAAGTTGACCCAAAAATTTACTTTTGTTAGGCTGAAATAGATTGGCCATAACTTTTTGCTCCGACAGAAAAATTGGATGAAACCAATTTCATTGGAAAGAGAACTCACAGAGCTTTCCGTTGATATATAGTAGATTACCTAGATCATTATGTACAAGGAGTTGTGATCATTTAAAGTTGGAGCAAAAATATGCCAGGCCTGAGTACTTTTTCCTGCACATTTTACTGTTCACTACTATTCACAGTTCGATCGGAATGTTCATAACTCGTAGCTTGGGTGTCCGTTTTGGATGATCCACATATCGTTGGAAATCTTATTCGATACTCTACGTAATGGGGGCTCATAATCTAAGACATTCTGAATGAAAAATTTATAATTTATTCTAGAAGATAGAACCCAACACGTTTATGCACAAAATTTCAATGAAAAATTTCCCAGGGT
>NW_025844636.1:0-1513 GCF_002878395.1 Capsicum annuum | reverse complement strand
ATAATAATAATAATAATAATAATAATAATAATAATAATAATAATAATCTCATTGGTTTCAAATTATTATCTCAATTCAAATATATACATTATTAGGTAGATGTACATCACATTTAAAAAAAAAAAGGATAAACAAGAATAATAACAAACTAAATCTTTTTTTAACAAATTAAGATAAAGATAAAATTTGTTGAGTATTGAATTGTTGAATTGGTGTTAAATTTTGAATTTCAAATAAAAGATACATATACCGTTAAATTTTGAAAACAAACTCTATACTAGATAAAGATGAATTTGAACTAACTAAAATATAAATTTGAATTTGAATTTAATGATAAAAAATATTTAAATTTAAAAATATTAGACTTTTTAAATAAATAAAAAAATATTCTCATTAACTTGAAACTAGAAATCTATAGTTAAAGAGTCCTAAATAAACTCTAACTATTTAATAATAATAATAATAATAACAATAATAATAATAATAATAATAATAATAATAATAATAATAATAATAATAATAATAATAATAATAATAATAATACTGTAGTAGTAATACATATATTATAGTAGTTGTTAGCAGTAGATTATTTTTGAATTCATAGCATAATAATAACAATAGTATAATATAATAATAACAATAATAAAAAAATAAAATGGTAGTACGTATATATATATATACTAATAGTAGTAAAAGCGGTAGTAGTAATATATTATATTTTAATAAATTTGATCAAATTTTAAAAGAAAGATAAAATATAATAATAATAATAATAATAATAATAATAATAATAATAATAATAATAATCTCATTGGTTTCAAATTATTATCTCAATTCAAATATATACATTATTAGGTAGATATACATCACATTTTTTAAGAAAAAAGGATAAACAAGAATAATAACAAACTAAATCTTTTTTAACAAATTAAGATAAAGATAAAAATTTGCTGAACATTAGATTGTTAAATTGGTCTTAAATTTTGAATTTTAAATAGAAGTTACAGATTTCGTTAAATATTGAAAATAAACTCTATACTAGATAAAGTTGAACTTGAACTAACTAAAAGATAAATTTGAATTTGAATTTAAATGATAAAAAATATTAGGCTTTTTAAATTTAAAAAAAAAAGATTCTCATTAACTTTAACCTAGAAATCTATAGTTAAAGAGTCCTAGCCATACTCTAACTATTTAATAATAATAATAGTATAGTAATAATACATATATAATAGTAGTTGTTAGCAGTAGATTATTTTTGAATTCATAGCATAATAATAACAATAGTATAATATAACAATAATAATAATAATAATAATAATAATAATAATAATAATAATAATAATAATAGTAGTAGTAGTAGTAGTACATATATATATAGTAATAGTAGTAAAAACGGTAGTAGTTATATTATATTTTAATACATTTGATCAAATTTTAAATGAAAGATAATAATAATAATAATAATAATAATAATAATAATAATAATAATAATAATAATAATAATAATAAT
>NW_025844635.1:0-3204 GCF_002878395.1 Capsicum annuum | reverse complement strand
TTACTTCAATAGTAAATGTAAAATTTAATATATTCAATACTAATCTCTGAATTTCCTTCATCGTAACTGAGTTTTGTATTTTTCTTGTTAACCACTATCGAACCTGGGTATTATCTGTCCTCATAATAAATTTGTTATATACAATATATGGTTCAAATGCTAATAAACATTTATATAATGAACATAATTCTTTTCTATTTATTTCCTATTTTATTTGTGTTTCATTAAATGTACCTGAGTAGTATCTACAATGGTGTTCTAATTTTTCTTCTTCATATCTATATTTAAGTATTCTTCCATAACTATATTCACTTGCGTCTGTTTCTACTATATATGTAAATTTTTTATTTTCATCTGGGAATTGTAATTTTGGTAATTCTTTACAAAGTATTTTCATTTTCTGAACTTGTTTTTTTATCTTCATCGTTGTAATTATATTCTACATCCTTTTATAATTTTTTCTATAAAGGCTTTAGGTTTTCTACTAATTTTGGTACATATTCTCTTACTTGGTTTACTAATCCTAAAAATGATGGTAATTTTTTTCTTGTATCTAATTCTTCTTTTGAATTTATTATTTTTTGTACTATATGTTGTTGCATTTTTACTCCACTTTTATCTATTTGTATTCCTAAAAACTCTATCTGATTTTTCATAATTTCGGCTTTCTTTTCGCTTAAACTTATTTTCAATTTTTCTATTATATCTGTAAATTGTTCTTATAATTTTAAATGTCCCTCTTTAGTTTTTGTATATAGTAGTATATCATCTATGTATACTATACAATTAGATAATTGTTTAAAATAACTATCCATAAAGTGTTGGTATCTACCTGGTGCATTTTTATATCCAAATGGTAATACGTTCGATTCATAAATTCTTGTGGTACCGTAAATGCGGTTAATTCCTTAGATTCTTCATCTAACTTTAAGTGGTAAAATCCTGATTTACAGTTAAATTTACTAAAGTAGTTATATCCTTGTATTTGTCTTACTTTTAATATCTTATTTGGTATTGGATAATTGTATGCCATAGTTTTTGCATTTAAATTTCTATAGTCAATAACCATTCTACTTTTTTCTCTTTCTTGTTCAATATGTTTATTTACTATAAATGTTGAACTATTGTGTTTAGTATTATTTTTTTGTATATATTGTTTTTCTAATAATTCATCTATATGCATTTTAAATTCTTTTAAATCATCTAAATTATATGTTAATGTTTTTCGAGTTATTATGCTATTTTTATATATTAATTCAATTTTTATAGTAGTTTTAGGTTTTTTTCCATACTTTTAATGGATCTTCACTATATAATTGTCTTCATCTTTTCTTTATTATTTCTACCTTATCTATTAAAAATATAGTTATTTCTTTTTTATTTATCGAAAATACAATTAGTTCTACCGTTTCTTCTATATTTTTTTATTTTTTCTTACTTTGTGTAATTTTTTCGCTTCCTTTTATCCAATCAGTTTTCTTTCTTATTTTATTAATAACTCTTTTTGCTCTTACTTTTTGTTTACATGATGTTGTAAACCACCAATCTGTTTTAGTTTTTATATATGGGTATAATTTATCTAAAAATGACATTCTAAAAGCACATCTTTTGATGTTAGTTCATAATTATGAATTTCTTCTATCGTTATTATTTTATCCCATATCTGTATTTTTACATTCTTAGCTTTATATGTAATTAAACTACTTCATTATTAAATCCTTTCACTACTATTGGTCATTTTAGTTTATCTCATTTAGTTTCTAGTAAACAGTTGTATCTACATAAGTTTGCTTCTGCTCCTGTATCTATCATAGGTGTATAATACCTATTATAATATCCTTCTACTATTATTTTTACAAGTACATATATTTTCATGTCATGTTAGAGTTCTTTTTGTGAATAATTTCTCTTTATTATAAGTTATAGATAATTGTGTATGTTCTATATTGTATGATTTTACTTGTTCTAACCATTTTATTCCTAATATTATATCTGTTTTTTGCATTTCTTCTTTTATCTCAAATTCTATTTTTATTTTTCTAACTCCTATTATTATTTCTTTTTCTACCATATCTTTAATGTTTATTAGATTCCTTGGTAGATCTGGGCATATATTACTATTAGATTTTATTTCTTCACTTTTTACTAGATATTTTGCGATATAATTCTCTTCTTGTCCTGTGTTTCAGAGTATTAAATATTTTTTTTTATTTATTGTTCCTGTTATATAATATTGGTTTAAATTAACTGTTGAAGTTGTTCTTGATGATTCTGGTTTTTCATGAGTTATTCTTTTTGCTGAACTTATTTTATCATTTACTATTTCTAAATCTTCTTCTATGTCTATATTTTTGTAACTATAATCATTATTATCAATTGTTTTTATGAATTGTTCAAAAGGACTTTCTATTTGTATTTTATTAATTTTAGTTTTTCCTGTTATTTTATGTTTTGTTGTTAATACATATAGATTTTTACATCTTGCTGTAAATATTTTACTTCCTGGGTTTAGTTCTATTCCTGATATTTTTCACTATAATACTAATGATTTATCTATATATTTATCTGTTATTGCTACTGAATAATTCGCACTTATTATAAATTTAAATTTTTAGTATATTAAATTTCCTTTTATGGCAGTTATTATACTTTTTTCTATAGGTTTTATAATTCTATCATCTGCTAAATATAACTCTATTGGTGTATCTATTCCTTCTCTAAAACATGCTTTTGTTAATATCTCTGTTCCTTCAAGGTGTACATATTTTATTGGGTCTTTTCTTTTTATATCGTTTATTTCTTTATTAATCATTCTCTTTGTTACTAGTGGTATACTAGCTTTTCCTTTTGCATATTACAGTCAATTGCATGTTCTTTTTGGCTTACTACTTAGTATTCTTCCTTTTTTCTACTAAATTTATTTTTTATTGTTGGTATTTTAAATATTTTTTCTACACTTAAGTCTAACTCTTTTCCTTTTATTTCATCAAATATATTATTATCAAATATTAGTTTTTGGTCTGTTCCTTCTTCATTTAAATATTCTTCCTTTGTTATTATTTTTATATCTTCTTCAGTTATTTGGTTCGTTTTTATATCTTCTTCAATCATTTGATTTATTTAATTCACTATCTATTTCATTATCTGTTTCATTTTTCGAAATTTCATATATACTATCTTCACTTTCTAATTCATAATCTATAT
>NW_025844634.1:0-1496 GCF_002878395.1 Capsicum annuum | reverse complement strand
CAAAATCTGATTTTATCATAATTAGGTGGTATGTGTCTCATTCTTCTAGATTTTAAATGGATTATTAATTTTGCTTCAATATTAGATATTAAGGTAATTAGGTAGGCTAATCTTTATGGATTTTCTTTTATTTTATTTAGACTTATATATTCTGAATAATTACTAATTAAGGATTCTTTAATTTTTCTAAAAGCTTCTCTATTTTTAAATGGTCTTCTCATAATTAATCCAATCCAATCTAAATTTAAACATATATGCTTCTGCTATATTTTTTAAATAACTTAGCTCTGATACCATTTGTAGGGGGGTACGGATTACTTGTGAAATAGATCCATTATACTTAATAACTATTTATCATCTAGTAAAGTTACCATGCCTAATCCGCACCCCCTACAAATGGTATCAAAGAAAAAGATATAAGAAATATAAGAAATATAAAAAATCAAAATATAAATACAAGAAACCAAGAAAAAGATATTATGTAAAAAATTATAAATACAAAAGATCATATAGAAAAAAAATCTATAAAAGAATGTACTTGTTATAATTGTGAAAAATTAGGACATTTAGCTAGAGATAAATTACCTAAAAATCCAAAAAATAAACAAATATCAGAAATAAAAATAGAAAATACAGAATATATGCAGATAGATTATATAGATTATGAATTAGAAAGTAAGGATAGTATATATGAAATTTCAGAAAATAAAATAGATAATGAAATAGATAGTGAAATAGATGAATCAAATGACTGAAGAAGATATAAAAATAATAACAAAGAAAGAATATTTAAATGATGAGGGAACAGACCAAAAAATAATATTTGACAGTAACATATTTGATGAAATAAAAGGAAAAGAATTAGACTTAAGTGTAGAAAAAATATTTAAAATACCAACAATAAAAAATATGTTTATTAGAAAAAAGGAAGAATATTATGTAGTAAGCCAAAAGGAACATGTAATAGACTGTAGATATGCAAAAGTAAAGCTAGTATACCACTAGTAAGAAAAAGAATAATTAATAAAGAGATAAACGATATAAAAAGTAGAGACCCAATAAAATATGTACACCTTGGAGGTACAGAGATATTAATAAAAACATATTTTAGAGAAAGAATAGATACACCAATAGAAATATATTTAGCAGATGATAGAATTATAAAACCTATAGAAAAAAACATAATAACTGCCATAAAAGGAAATTTAATATACCAAAAATTTAAATTTATAATAAGTGCAAATTATTTAGTAGCGTTAACAGATAAAAATATAGATAAATCATTAGTATTATATTGGAAAATATCAGAAATAGAATTAACCCCAGGAAGTAAAATATTTACAGCAAGATGCAAAAATTTATATGCATTAACAACAAAAATAAAATAACTGGAAAAAATAAGATTAACAAAATACGAATAGAAAGTCCATTCGAACAAATTATAAAAATAATAGATTATAATGATTATACCTATAGAGACATAGATATAGAAGAAA
>NW_025844633.1:530-1481 GCF_002878395.1 Capsicum annuum | reverse complement strand
TCATATATTTATATCCTCAAAAAAATTTGGGAAAGGTCAAAAGACCATAACAATAATGTTAAAACATTTAATACATGAATATATACATAGATTCAAAAAACCCATTCTAAAACATGATTTTTCTATGCCCATAAGAATTTAGGAAAACTCCGTGTACCTCTATTTCAAAAAAATAATGGGTGCTTCTTGAAGCCTGTGGATTGGGGATTCCGAATCTCCAATCAATTTTGAAAACCCATGGTTAAATCTTGATTTATTTGGGTTTTTAGTTTGAAACCCTTGGGAATGTTCTTCAGAATTTTTAGATGAATGTGGATGTATTTTAGAGAATTGGGGACTGAATTTTGTGTTTATGGTTGAACAAGGGTGGGAAAAGGACCATTTTGCCCCAAAAATGGAGTGTTTAAGTCACTTGAAAATATGCGCCGCATATTATATCGCATATATTTACATAGGCGCCACATATGATATCGCTTATATTTACATAGGCACCGCATATGATATCGCTTATATTTACATAGGCGCCACATATAATATCGTCTATATTTACATAGGCGCCGCATATGCTATAGCATATGCTTTCCAGTGGCCATGTGCAATTAGTTAGGCGACGCATACTACTTTGAAATGCCATAACTTCTTGCTCGGGTGTCGAATTTTCGCAAAATTGGTATCGTTGGAAATTTAACTCGAAGACCTATTATTTGACACATAGTAGACTCTATAATTCAACATATATAGAGAGTTATGGTTGATGGAAGCTGACACAAATTACAAAGTCGACTAAAACTTAATCGATCAAAATAGTTTCAACTCGTCCTTGAGTTGAAGGTCCTCTATAGTCTAAATTCATGCTCAAATGGATTCACATACTACATAAACATGCCAAATTGGCATAGGATTTAAGACTCTGATGCGTTGATAATCCCAGAGCCTTAAATCCTATGCCAA
>NW_025844633.1:0-430 GCF_002878395.1 Capsicum annuum | reverse complement strand
TAATTCAACATATATAGAGAGTTATGGTTGATGGAAGCTGACACAAATTACAAAGTCGACTAAAACTTAATCGATCAAAATAGTTTCAACTCGTCCTTGAGTTGAAGGTCCTCTATAGTCTAAATTCATGCTCAAATGGATTCACATACTACATAAACATGCCAAATTGGCATAGGATTTAAGGCTCTGGGATTATCAACGCATCAGAGTCATGGTTTTTATTCTAGCCTGAAATGCGGGGTGTTACAAAAGGCCCCACCACAAAGGTGTATCGTGTATCATACGCAGTCTTACCTTGCATTTCTGCCAGAGGCTGTTTCCTAGGCTTGAACCCATGACCTCCTGGTCACATGACAGCAACTTTACCAGTTACTCCAAGATTCTGACTTAATGGAACCATCACTACTTTAAATTATGGTCCCTGAAGTTT
>NW_025844632.1:0-1501 GCF_002878395.1 Capsicum annuum | reverse complement strand
TTTGAATGAACCCATCCTAGAGTGGAGGGGTAGTACTTCAGCTTTCAAAGGTCAGCTTATTTCCTACCTTCGGCAACAAAAATTATATCTAAAAGATGTGTCTATCATCTTGTTTGAGTTAAAGACACTAGTTCTAAAACTCCCAGTCTTGAATCAGGCCCAGTCATGAATGAATATTCAGATGTCTTTCCCAAAGATCTTTTCAAAATTTCTCCCAAAAAGGAAATAGACTTCGGCATTGATCTTCTTCCAGATACTCAGCCTATATTTATTTTACCATATAGAATGGCACCAGCAAAACTCAAAGAATTGAAAAAGCCATTGAAGGATCTCTTAGATAAGGGTTTCATCAGGTCCAGTGTTTCCTCATGGGGCGCACCAGTCTTATTCGTATAAAAAAATGGTTCTCTCAGAATGTGCATCGATTACCATCAACTCAATAAAGTCATGGTCAAGAATAGGTATCCTCTTCCCATAATTGATGACTTATTTGACCAACTTCAGGTTGCCTTCTATTTCTCTAAGATAAACCTCAGATCCAGCTATCATCAGCTCAGAGTCAGAGAATGCGACATTTTGAAAACAACTTTTCATACTCGGTATGGTCACTTTAAATTCTTAGTTATGTCCTTTGGTCTTACCAATGCCGCAATAGCTTTCATGGACTTGATGAACCGTGTGTTCAAGAAGTACTTGGACATGTTCGTTATAATCTTCATAGATGATATTCTGGTCTATTCCCTCAATGAGCGTGATCATGTATATCATTTCAAAATCATACTTTACACCCTCAGAGATCATCAATTGTTCGCCAAATTTAGTAAGTGCGAGTTTTGGCTAAGGTCAGTAGCATTCCTTGGCCATACTATTTTTGGTGATGGAATTAGAGTATATTCTCAAAAGATTAAAGTGGTAAGAAACTGGCTCAGACTTGTCTCTTCATCAGACATCAGGAGTTTCTTGGGTTTAGATGGCTATTACAGATGGTTTGTTGAGAAATTTTCTTCTATTTCATCCCCTATGTCCAGATTGACTCAGAAGAAAATTAAGTTTTAGTGGTTAGATCCTTGCGAGAAGAGTTTTCAGGAGTTGAAGACTCGACTCACCTCAACTCCAGTCTTAGCTCTTCCCGATAGTCCAAATGGATTCATAGTGTACTGCGATGCATCCAGAGTAGATTTGGGTTGTGTCCTCATGCAGCATGGTAAGGTCATAACCTACGTCTCTAGACAACTTAAATCCCATGAGAAGAATTATCCTACTCATGATCTTGAGTTACAGTTGTGGTATTTGCCTTAAAGATTTGGAGGAATTATTTATACGATGTTATATAGATGTATTCATAGATTATAAGAGTCTCCAGTATGTCTTTTCTCAGAAAGATCTCAACCTTCCTCAAAGAAGGTGGTTAGAGCTCTTGAAATATTATGACATGAACGTCCTTTATCACTTAGGCAAGGCCAACATTATGGTTGACGCCCTCAGTATACTGTCTATGGGT
>NW_025844631.1:722-1124 GCF_002878395.1 Capsicum annuum | reverse complement strand
GTTAACTGCATTTACAGTACCCACAAGGATTTTATGAATAGAATGTACTACCATTTGGATATAAAAATGCACCAGGTAGATACCAACACTTTATGGATAGTTATTTTAGACAATTACCTAATTGTATAGTATACATAGATGATATACTACTATATACAATAACTAAAGAGGACCATTTAAAATTACTAGAACAATTTATAGGTATAATAGAAATTTCAGGAATAAGTTTAAGTGAAAAGAAAGCCAAAATTATGAAAAATCAGATAGAGTTTTTAGGAATACAAATAGATAAAAGTGGAGTAAAATGCAACAACATATAGTACAAAAAATAATAAATTCAAAAGAAGAATTAGATACAAAAAAGAAATTACAATCATTTTTCGGATTAGTAAACCAAGTAAG
>NW_025844631.1:0-622 GCF_002878395.1 Capsicum annuum | reverse complement strand
GTAAACCAAGTAAGAGAATATATACCAAAATTAGCAGTAAACCTAAAACCATTACAGAAAAATTTAAAAAGGATGTAGAATATAATTACAACGAAGAAGATAAAAATACAAGTACAGAAAATAAAAATACTTTGTAAAGAATTACCAAAATTACAATTTTCAAATGAAAATAAAAAATTTACATATATAGTAGTAGCAGATGCTAGTGAATCTAATTATGGAGGAGTACTTAAATATAGATATGAAGAAGAAAAATTAGAACATCATTGTAGATACTACTCAGGTATATTTAATGAAACAGAAATAAAATGGGAAATAAATAGAAAAGAACTATGCTCATTATATAAATGTTTTTTAGCATTTGAGCCATATATTGTATCTAACAAGTTTATTGTATGAACAGATAATACACAGGTACGAAGGTGGTTAACAAGAAAAATACAAAATTCAATTGCAACAAAGGAAATTTAGAGATTAGTATTGAATATATTAAATTTTACATTTACAATTGAAGTAATCGGTATTGACAAAAATGTTATTGCAGCTTACATATCAAGACAAAGCTACACAGACTAATATAATAGAAGATGATGCTTTAGAAAAGATACTCAAAACCCTAACT
>NW_025844630.1:0-3080 GCF_002878395.1 Capsicum annuum | reverse complement strand
TATCGGAGGTTGGGTCACCGATTTGAGGACAATAGGTGCTGCCAGTGCTCCTTTCACCGTCAAGATGGGCTGACTCAGAGCTCCCACCACTGTCAACTTAGGTTTATCCTGACTTAAATCAACATACCTTTTGGCACCTTGTACTGTGATCAGGGGTTTCTTTGTACTTTCTTGGGCATTATCTTCTCTCATTCCTTCCTAGTTCAATGACAATGCTTTCAAAGACTCTGCTACATTCACCAATTTCTCCTCAATGGTGTGCATCTTGACAATAGGCTTGTAACCCCTCGAGGACTCTTTCCTATCATATATCAATTCTAATATATTGGCTTCAGCATGGGTTGGCAGCGGATTCTGGTTAATGTTTGGACCTTCCAAGGCCTAGACCAACATCTGATTTGTGTCAATTAAATCTTGGATAGATCTCTTTAAATGCTAGTATTTCTCGATATTATGGCCTGTCAGAACAGTACACACACCTTAAAGAATAATCGAGATTCCTCGGCGGTGGATTTGAAAGCCTTTCTTGAATTGGGCTTAAAACCTTCAACTTTCTCAACCTATCAAACAAGCTACCATATGACTCCCCAAGAGGTGTGAATTGATTTTTGAACGCCTTCTCCTTCTTATACTCGGGCCTAGGCTGAAAGGTGGGTCTGGAGGGGTTTTGGTAATTTAGTGGAGCGAATGGGCAATTTTGTGGAGCTTGCGTACGCCACTACGGGTAAGAAGGGGTTTGGGCATATGGCTGCAGGCTATATACTGGGTATAGGGGTACCGGAATGGAATATAAAGGGTTTTGTGGAGGGTAGTAATGGTGGGGAGGAATATATGGAGCTTGGGTGTAGACTTGGGCTTGGGATTGGGGATAGGGGCGAGGTGGTCTTTCGGGATAGGAATGGGTTCCAGCTACGACAGTCGCCACATCCTCTTTCTTCTTTTTTCCTCCAAATGCGCCAGATCCACCTTGAATTGCTTGTGTGGTGGCTTTTAATGTGGCAAAACTTACTATTCGGCCAGTCTTAACTCCGTCCTCTATCATCTCCCCCATTTTGAGGACTTCCATAAAAGACTTTCCCATTGCCGGAAGTAAATGTTGAAAATAGGTTTCATCCTGCGCCTGAATGAAAACTTCTACCAACTTACTTTATTTCATTGGAGGCTTTACCCTGGCGGCCTATTCACGCCACCTTATCGCGTATTCCCTAAAAGCTTCAGTGCTCTTCTTCTTCGTGTTGACCAAGGATTTTTTTTCCGAAATTAGGTCGATGTTGTACTGAAAATATTGAACAAATTCGGAAGCCAAATCATCCCAGCTGTTCCATTTATCGATATCTCGATCGATAAACCATTCTAAGGGCAGATCACAAAGACTCTCGCCAAAGAAGGCCATGAGCAATTCTTCTTTTCCTCCTGAAGCCCTCAACTGGTTGCAACAACTTCTTAAGTGTGCCATGGGATCACCGTGTCCTGCATACTTCTCAAACTTAGGCATCTTAAAACCAGGGGGAAGGTTGATGTCTGGGAACATGCAAAGATCTTTATAGGAAACACTCCTATAATCTCCGATTCCTTGCAAATTTCTCATAGCCTGTTCTAAACTTTTCAATTTCTGGGATATGATATCCGGTTCCTCTGTTGTGACAGGTTTCTCCGTATCAAATGGAAATGCAGGCGGCTGAGTGTACCTATACGGTTCATTCATTTGCAAAGTAGGCTCTGGGGCATAATACTAACTATCTGAAACCCTCAGTACTGGCTCACTGGTAGACCTAGGAAGCCTCATTGTGGGACGCATAGCATATATGGGAGTTTTATATGGTGGCGGAGCCACGAATATCAGTGTGATCGATGGCGTTGGCTGAGAAGCTGGTCTTGATTGGGGAGCTGCCAAGGGCACACCAGAACTGCCAGGATAATAATGTCGCGGAGTGAATCCTGGCGCATGCTCAGGTGACTCAGTAGGAGCAGAGAATTGTGCCTGAGAGAGCAGTGGGCAATTAGATATATTCCCAAGACCTTTAGGGAGCGGAGGAGGAGGCATTCCGCTGGCCCATACCCGATGTAAATCTATCAATTGTTGCCTGAGCCTTACTACCTCATCATTGTGTTCAGAACTTTCTTCCCTGTGATCCTGATTCGGGTCAATGAGCGAATTTTCAATCTCCCTGCTAGCCATGGTGAGCTTTGCTTTGGATCTAGTGAAGTATGGGTGACTAGCCAGAGTGCTGCAAACCTACCACTGTTATCTGAAAGAACATGCTCATCAAAGACGACATCCGTTAGGATTAGGGCACATAACAAGCATGGGAATCACATTGGTAAAATTACCCTAAATTCATGTTCATTTCTACCAGCTTTTGAGGGTAGCGAGGTCATTTTAACATCATCCTGATTTTTGTCTACACTTATTTTTTTATCTACACTTATTATTATTATTATTATATTATTACATTTTTTTCGTATCCATCTCTGCTCTTTTTTTTTCTCTCGTTATCTACCTTTATTTTATCATTCTTTATGGCTTTTGTTTTTCTTTAGAAGAGGAAAAATAATGAAAAACAATGAAACAAAATGATTAGATCAAACCCAAAAGTAGGTTGCCTACGTATCATGTTGTACATGAATCAGATCTTGCATAGTTCGGGCAGCATGCGCATAAACATCACTTTTTTTTGCGAAAACGAAAATAAACAAACAAAGGAAAGACGTAACATCATAACATTTTGATGAAAGAAACAACAAAAATATTAAAGAGATAAAATCCGCGAGAAAACCTCGAATCAAACTTCAATCCAAACAAACCAACTCGAATTAAAG
Source organism: Capsicum annuum (assembly GCF_002878395.1). Classification (NCBI taxonomy): domain Eukaryota; kingdom Viridiplantae; phylum Streptophyta; class Magnoliopsida; order Solanales; family Solanaceae; genus Capsicum; species Capsicum annuum. The sequence continues at coordinate 260 of NW_025844630.1, read as the reverse complement.
ATCAATAATCAACCCGAGGCCAACCCAAAACTTTTTGATGACTGCCCACCAAGCGCACCTAACTCGGAGCGACGCCAAGTTGTATGTGCAATGCTGCAATGGATTTCAGTCGCTAGTTTGGTTTTCTCCGAGGGAATTGCTTCGACTAGTTTTGGAAGAACAATAGAGACGACTTTCAGGTGGATTAGAATGGAGAAGATCAAGAATTTTGGTGAATTATTCACCGAAAAAATCTTACCTAAGCTGTGGTTTTTCTCCTC
>NW_025844629.1:0-3896 GCF_002878395.1 Capsicum annuum | reverse complement strand
AATAAAATTGAGGTCTATTTCTCATCCCATTTTGCGATTAATCTTTATCGTTTGATGCCTTATGTGGTGAATTGATAGTGTGTGGATCTTGCTTTGTTTGATTTGGCGTTGTTCGGATCATGAATGTTGATTGATTGGTCACTTGAATTGGTTAATTGGTTGATAATGACTTGAATTCGTTTGAGGTAAATGAAATTGGGACGGGGGTTTGAAAGTTGATAAAGTGCATATTGTCGTTTTGATTCATTAATGTTAATTGAACTTGATAGTATCATGATAGGTTGATTAGTTTAGGCAAACATAGGTTGGGTAGGCAAAGTTTAGAATTCGTGGCTTTGGTTGGATGTTGGAAATTCCGCGGAATGCTTGAAATTTTATTGAATAGTTTGATTTTCTCGCACTAAAAATGTATTTATTTGGCCGAGGAATGCCTCGAGGGATTTATATTGATTTATTCGGGGAATGCACCGAAGTATTTTGTACCCGGAGGACATTCGTGAAGAAGGCCCGAGGCGGCAGGTGGAGTTTAGTTTAGGATTCGTTTAGAATAGAATAGGTTTACATTTTCGCATTTCTCATTATTCGGGACTGTATAATTAGACTCAACACTACATTTTGAATTTGTTTTGTTTCGTGTGTTTGATTGGTTGTTTTATGTGTTTTGTGTGGTTTATACATTTGTAATGTCAAATTAGCCGATATGCTTACCAAGCGATCGTGGTCGAACCACGGGATCGAGGGGTGCCTAACACTTTCCCCTCGGTCAACAGAATTCCTTAGCCGGAATCTCTATTCGCAAACCAATTTTTTTAAAAGAGTCAAATCATTTCGAAAAGGATTTTCCGAAGGTGACTTGGCACATCGAATTATGTCAAGTGACGACTCTGAGTTTAAATATAAATAATCCTTTTTCGAAATAAATTTGTATCTTTTGTCCCTCAATAATAAAAAACCCTTTTCGAACTTAAAATGAATCCTTTTTGGAGTTGAAAAGGGTGTGTGACAGCTCTGGCGACTCTGCTGGGGATTTTTTTTCAGAATTCGAGCTTATTTTTTAAGTTGTATCAGCTTAGTTTGGCATTATGGGTGTATAGACGTTGTTTGTGTTGTTTTGTGTTATTATTTTATTATTGTGGTGTGCTTACGTGCTCTTTGTTTACAGTTTTTTTCTTATGTGTTACTGCTTTATATCTGGCATCATGTGCATAACCCGAGGTAATTCTTTTTGCAACAAGTTCTGTAGTACACGTTGTGTACACGACCTATAGTTGAGTCACCCTTATTTTAGGAGGGGGAGCCGTCGGCTGGTATGGAGTAGGTGGACCGCCAAAGCAGCCACTATCGACCATACGCTCCCCCGAACAGCCTTGTTAGTGAACTCCAGCGTAGGTCAGCCTTTAGGTCATACTTATGTACATCATATTGAGACCTAGTGGGGCCCATTTGGTCCTTTGTAGGAGACTCACCTCTACAACATCCTTATGTGCTAAATGTTCCATCTTTGAGGGCAACGTGGCCATTTGACGGACTGATTCGAAAAAAGTATGTGTTAAAAGTAAATTGTGTAGGCAATGAAAAATCGATTAAAAAAAAGAGTGTGTTATAAATTATTTTTAGAATTCTTTATGGCGTTTATTCTTCATACCCCAAAAATTCAAAAAGATTTTTCACTTTTTCCACTCATTTGTCAAAAACAAAAACATCAAAAAAGATTTTTCCTTCATCTCCTTTAGCATGCATTCATAATTTAAAATTTTTTCAAAAAAAAAAAAGATTTTATTTAGGAGTTTTTATAAAAGAAAAAGAATAGTGTCTATTTCATATAATGAAAATACCAAAAATAATTTTCTTTCAGAGTTGTTAGTGTCAGTCTTCTGTGGAGTGTCAAATTGAAAATCCCAAAAAGATTTTATTTTTCATCGTTGTAGTAGTGTCTGTTAAGTCAGGGTTTAGTTTATTCTTTAATCCTTAATTGTCCAATCTGGACGAACTATGCACCCCTGATTCCCCTCTCTCGGGAATGAGATACGTAGGCAGCCTATTGTTGGTTTGGGGATCTTATTTGAAAAATTCAAAAAAAAAAAATTCTTCACTCTTTATTAGAGTAGGTGTTTCATATACATCTTCAAAAGAAAACCACAAAAAAGATTTTTCCTTTAATAGGTTCCAGATTCATGTTCATATGAAATTCAAAATCGAAAATCCAAAAAGATTTTTCTTTGGTAATCATAGGTTTCATTTTGTATAGGGAGTTTAAACTTGAAAAATGCAAAAAAAATAAAAATTTGTCAATTCTTTTGAAAATTTGTTATTTTCTTTTCTTTTTAAAGTTTCAAGAAAAAGAAAAAAGAAATAATTGACCATTTTGAAAAGACTTCACGAACTACGCACACCTGATTCTCTCCTTTCAGGGGTGAGATACATAGGCGCCCTTTTAGGGTTCGGTGATCTTTTCAAGAAAAAAAAGAGGTCTTAAAAATTATTGAACTCTAATGTATTTGCTATCTCTTGTTCAATTAGTTTAAGGTGGTTGGTTTGTTGCATTTTGGCTGGTCCTCCATATTGCACCAAGTCACAGAGAAAGTAATGGCCAATAAGGATATCGAGTTTGTTGTTACTAATCAGATAAGAAGTTCGGAGAATGAGAATTTAGAAGCTAATGAAGAGATTCAGAAATTAAGGCAACAAGTGATGGAAATGTATCGAGCTTGGGCCAGTGGGCTGCCTCCATCCTCGTTCCCCACTTTTGACCATGCAAATACCTTGAGTCTTCCACCAAAATTGCAAAGTCAGTTTTCTACTGTTGTTGATGCACCACAGCATGCCTTAGAATCCATTCCACGTCAAATTCACCTCAATACTTCCACCACTCTTTCTTTAACTCCTCATTATAAGTCTACCACATTCACAACACCACATACCGTCTGTGCTTTTATTGCTCAACCTTCTACTAAGGCTTCCACTTTGGCTATCAATCCAACGATTGTGCTTCCCCAGTCCACTAGTGAATCCATATTCAATACTCTTGATGATCATTGTTATACTCTTGAGCCTATAGTTAAGTTAAGTGGACCGCAAAATTTCTTACTAAGAAGGCTAGCATGCTAGAAGAGCCAGAGAAAATGGTTGGGAAAGTTAAAAGTGTAGAAAATGATATGAAAAGTTCCTTGGAACTTGTGGGCTATGAAGATGTTTCATATAAAAACTGGGGCATATTTTCAAGTGTTAGCCTTCCTCCAAGCTTTGAGACATTAAAATTTGAGGATCTTGATGGACAGAATGATTCTGTGAAACATTTGGGACGATATTGCAATCGATCAAGGAAAACTGAAGGAAAGAAGAAGGAAAACCTACCTATTGTCGTGCCAGAGCCAAAGCAGAGTTTAAGACGTCCAACTTACCAATACTGTCAGCCTCAATGCCGAGCTTACATATCAAATCCACTTACTCATCTGCAAGAAGGTTTCTCTTTTCAAAATCCAAAGAGTTCCATTCCACTTCTTCAATGTCCTTTGAATAATGCACAATTGTTTACCCATCCGTCTTTTTATCCACAATGGCATACACCTGTCCCTCAACATCATTCTCGACCCCCACAAATTTACCAAGGAACCTCTAAATCCACGTTTCATCCGAGGCCAAAGTTCGCAAAGATGAGGAAGGAAAAGGATAATTTTACTCCAATTGGGGAATCTTATACCTGTTTGTTCCAGAGATTGAGATAGAGGGTCATGATTACTCTTCTCCTTGGGCACACTCTTAATCGGCGTTCAAGAAATTTTGATCCTAATACACGATGTGCGTATCATTCTGATGCTCAGGGTCATAGTATTGAAGATTGTCGAGATTTGAAAAGAGAAATTGAAAAGATGATTCAAGATGGATCAATCATGGTG
>NW_025844628.1:0-2120 GCF_002878395.1 Capsicum annuum | reverse complement strand
TTGACCCTGTCCTAATTTAGTTGGGTTTTTGACCCATTTTCACCTGTCCTAATTCTATGTTTTCGAGCCTTTAGCTCGAGTCTCGATCCACCTATATTAAATACAACTTTGGCTTTGTGGCCCAAATGAATGAATAAGGAAATAAATAAATAAAATAGATAAAGTCAACAAATAAGGAATATAACAAATAAATAAAAAGAGACTTTCTAGTCCCTTTGCCGCTTCAAAGAACGGATTTTAGCCCATTCTTCTTCTCTTGAATCCTTGTATTTGTACACCACAGGATCACTTTTTGGAACTTAGGCCTTCAGACTTGAATCAATGAAATGGGCCTCATTGGCCCAATGAGGGATGCAAAGGGAAAGAGTCCATTTGGACTCCAAAGTGGATTCCTGTCTCGTGGTAGTAAAATAGGACGATGAGCTATCAGTAAAATCGTCGCTATCGGAATCTCGTGATGTCGACCAGCAATACAGCGTCTTCTGGCTTTTACCTCTTAGAGATTCTGCAACCCCCAGATTTTCAACTAAGGTTTTCAACCTAAATTTAGAAACTTCTAAAATTTTCCTTTCTCTGTTTCTGAATCAGAAACTCACTCAAAAGATTTCCCTCTTCAACCCTTGAATCTCTCCCTAGCAATTTCGAAAACCTAAAATTTCTAAGAAACAGAATTCGAGTTCCCAAAGCCTTTCTAAACACAATTTCTAAACCCTCAAATTTCTGACCCTTTTGTCTTGATTCCCCCCAAAAGAGAAAAAGGACTTCCAAAGAGACAGAAGACTCTCCTTGTCTTTACCCCTCGAAAATCAAGGAAAAAAAATCCTCCCAAAAGAGAATGAATGACTCTTTATATAGAGAGAATGAATAGGGGGCCTTCTCCGAAATTTTTTTGAATTTTGAATCCCCCCACATCACCTTATTTTTCCCTCGATTAGTAACGGGTAGACCAATCAAAATCCCCCCTAACGGATTTCAGTCAAAAACCAATTAAAAACCCCCATGTATGTACGAAATTGTACAATCTCATCCGAGATTCGCAGAATTGAACCGTTGAGGAGACACCTGGACCTATTTCGGAAGCTTCTCGGGCTTTCTTCATACGAACTAATGAGACACGTATGGAGAAAGGTCGGGTCGGCCTCGTTCTGGGTTTACGAGACACGGGTCGTAGACTGAAATCATTAAATTTGAGGGTCGGGCTATGGTCGGTCTGTCGCGATTGGAAGTTGTTAATGTTGAAGGTGGTTTTGGCATTGTTGTCCTTCAATGTTGTTGATGCTAATGTTATTTGGAGAAGATGAATTGGGCCCGGGTCAGGAGGATGTTTTGGGCTAGGGGTTATTAATTGGGTTAGGCTGTCATTTAGAGAATTGTTGGGCTGGGCTGATTTTGTTTAAAATGGGTTGGTTTGGGATTTAAGTATTGGGCCTGGAATTGGGTAGATTAGGAGGTAATTTTAAGGATTGGACTAGAATTAGGATATTTGGGTTTTAATTTAGGCAATTGAATTTAAATTATAGCCAAATTAAATACCAATTGGTCAATTGCATTTCAATTGGGGTCAATTTGATTTCAATCAGAGCCAAATTCAATAAATTGACTAATTGTGGAGGGCAAAAATTAGATGTCAACACTATCGTCATGATTCATGTATTATGTTTCACTAATGGATCAGAATATACGGACCAAGTGGGAGTATATTGGCATTATCCAAAAACATGGTCGGTAACTTCTTTGTAACTACTCTATAACTTCATTAATCAACTGCCTCTGATTTTGAAATTCAAAATCGTAACTTATGCAGAACTGCTAACCTATGTTCTTGATGGGAGGACATTATATATTGGTGTATATCCCATTCAATTTCCCTAAGCATAGCCTTCTTCACAATTTTCTCACCATCTAAAGAGTGAGGGTTGAGTGCTTATAAGACTCATTGGAAGATATTGTTGCCACCGTCGATTTCGATTGCTCCGACAAAGGCTGGAGGTATGTTGATTATTATTTCTGTTTCGCTATTGCTCTCTATTTTTAACATTCCTTACCAATTATCAAGACAATGATATCAAGCGCTTATTTATAACTGACTGGTTATATTGGTAATTAAGCTGTTAAATGTG
>NW_025844627.1:179-3169 GCF_002878395.1 Capsicum annuum | reverse complement strand
TTCAAGTGGGGAGATGAACAAGCTAAGGCCTTCGAGGACTTGAAAGCTATGCTCATCTCGGCCCCTTTGCTACAATTGCCGAATTTTGCAAGACTTTTGAGGTTGAATGTGATGCAAGAAAAGTTGGCATAGGCGCGATTTTAATGCAAGAATTGAAGCCTATTGCCTACTTTAGCGAAAACTCAAAGGAGCAACTCTAAACTACTCTACGTACGATTTAGAGTTGTATGCCTTGATTAGAGCCTTGGCCACTTGGTAACATTATTTGTGGCCTAAAGAATTCATGATCCGAACGGATCATGAATCTTTGAAGCATCTACGGGCATAAGACAAGCTTAACCGGCGGCATGCCAAATGGATTGAATTTCCTGAAACTTTCCCTTATGTTATTCAATACAAGAAGGGTAAAGACAATGTGGTTGCCGATGCTTTGTCCCAAAAATATGTGCTTATGTCTACTTTGTCGTCTAAGTTGGTGGGGTTTGAAAGCCTCAAGTATTTATATCCCGAGGACCCTCACTTCGCTCCTATCTATAGGGAAAGTGAAGAGTAGGAAAGGGATAAGTGGGTTACGGATAGGAGTTCCCATCCCTATACCAAATTTGATGGATACTTCCTTAAAGGTAGATGATTGTGTGTTCCCTCAAGTTCGTGGAGAGAATTATTTATGAGGAAAGAACACAATGGAGGTCTAATGGGCCATTTTAGGGTCGAGAAGACCCTCGGAATTTTGGAAGAACAATTTTATTGGCCTAGAATGCACAAGGATGTTGCCTAGATTTGCGGACAATGTGTTGAGTGCAAAGGAACCAAGTCACGACTCCAACCCCACGGGTTGTACACCCCATTGTCCACCCCTTTGCGTCCTTGGCTTGACATATCAATGAACTTCATGTTGGGATTGACGAGGACTAGAAGGGGGCGGGATAGTGGTGGATCGGTTTTCCAAGATGGCTCACATTATTCCTTCTTCTAAATGTGATGATGCGCCTAGCGTAGCCTCTTTGTTTGTTGATAATGTTGTAAAACTTCATGGTGTTCCGAGGACCATAGTGAGTGATAGGGATTCTAAATTCCTAAGCCACTTTTGGAAGTCCATGTGGGGTAGACTTGGTACTAAGTTGTTGTTTTCGACTTCATGCCACCCACAAATCGATGGCCAAACGGAAGTAGTAAATAGGACCTTAGGGCCTATGCTACGGTCCATGGTTAAAGGAAAAATGACTTCTTGGGAGGAGCACTGACCGTTGATTGAGTGTGCTTATAATCGTGTTATACACTCGAGCACGGGGATGACACCCTTTGAGTGTGTATACGGCATCAACCCCCTCATTCCTTTGTATTTAACCCCTTTGCCAAGTGGTCTTGTGATAATCTTAGATGGAAGCAAACGGGCCGAGGCCATGAAAAAGCTACATGAGAAGGTGAGGTTGCGGTTGGAGAAGAAAAACCAAGAAGTTGCGAGGCGAGCCAACAAAGGACGAAGAAAGCTCATTCTTGAACTAGGAGATTGGGTGTGGGTGCACCTAAGGAAGGATAGATTCCCATCTCAAAGGAAAGCTAAGTTGATGCCACGGGGTGATGGCCCGTTCGAATTATTAGAAAGGATCAACAACAATGCCTACAATATTGATCTACCCCTGGAATATCAAGTGCACAACACTTTCAACGTGTGTGATCTCTCTCGGGTGGAAATGGTGGAGGATGGTAATGATCCGAATTTGAGGACAAATTCCTTTTAGATGGATAGGATGATACGAGAATTCCTAGCTCGAGACCTTTCACATGAAGCCAAGCACGCGAGTTGCAACGACTCCAAGCCTTGTTCACATTCTTGGCCATGTATGAGGCCCTTGTGAGCCCATCTAAGGGCCAATATTTAATAAAATGTAAAGAGGCCCACCAAGACACCCCAAACCCACCCACTTAAATGCCTAGGGTAATTTGGTCTTTGTACCTCCTTTCTAAGTGACTATATAAGCCATGTAATAGGGCTAGTCTTGCTTTAGTTCATTCCTATTATTCAAGAAACAAAGACTTATAAATTTTTAACTTCTCTTTCTCATCATTTGGAGAGGCCAAAACCAAATTCTCACTAGTAGAGTAATACTAGTGTTGTATCTTGGCTAGAAACTAGGTACTTGAGGTTCTTTGAGTTCCTCTTGGTCCAAGTAAGAATTTGGTATTGATATTTATTAGTCTTAGGGTCCTTTCTCTTGTTAGGGTTCTTAGATTAATGAATATTGTGTGTCAAGTATCTATCTCATTCTTTGTAAATCTTGTTAACATTGTGTTGTTGAATATAAAAGTCTAGTGAAGCTGTGTGGGGCTCTTTCGATTCACTAGCAATATTGTCTTTGTTGTTCTTGTTATTAAACTCACTTTTCTAGTTCAAACAAGTGTTGCAAGCCTAGTGAAGCCGTGTGTGGCCATTTTCGATTCACTAGCACTTTGTTGTTCATCTTGTTGTTCTTGTGTTGGTTGGAATCTCTTGATACGCACTTAGCATTGTATCAAGATGGCCAATTTTGAAGCAATAAGTAGTTAGTACTAATATTAAAACATTATTAGCTACTAAGTAAGCATGTTTTGTTTTTATTTTCCTTTTCTTGTTCATGAAGTAGTAGCATGTATTTTTTTGGGGGGTTAAAAATGTTATTGAACTATTAAAATTAGAATGAACTGCTCTTGTTTTGATCCAATTACTCTACCTAGGAATATTTTTATTACCTAATTATTACCTTGGTGCAACTTCTTTTGAATTTCTTCATTTGTTTCTAAAAGGGTTAATATATTATGTGTTAATTTGGTTTACTTTTTTAAGTTTATTATCCTAATAACAACAGTTTCTTAAGTATTTTGTTTACATAAAAATATATGCATCATTCTTTGAGAATAGTCAGTTTACACTTATTAATTCTTTATAATACCGTGATAAATAGCAAATTAAAAACAACCTATTAAGAAAAAATCTTATATTGATTCATTTG
>NW_025844627.1:0-79 GCF_002878395.1 Capsicum annuum | reverse complement strand
ATCTTGTTGTTCTTGTGTTGGTTGGAATCTCTTGATACAATGCTAAGTGTGTATCAAGAGATTCCAACCAACACAAGAA
>NW_025844626.1:0-1116 GCF_002878395.1 Capsicum annuum | reverse complement strand
AAGACGTTAGGCAATGGATCTTGACTTTACTCAATCCAAAGAAAAAACCTATCGCCAGAGCCATTAGAGAAAAATTTATTTCGAAAGAATTATTAACCAGATATTGCAAGTTAATTGGACATAAATATCCAAACCATCAATGTTCAAAATGTAATGGAGAAGATAATATTATCCCGAAAGTTCAATTGAAATAGAAGAAGATAAAAGCGACAGCTGGAAGATACAAGATATGAAGCAATAATGGAGATACAGAGCAATAAAAAGAAGATAACTATGGATAAAGAAAGAAGACAAAGAAATTAATTCAAGGAGAAAAAGAAATACGAAAGATTTAAAATAGCTAGATAGCTTTATGTAAATATCATGTCACTAGCCTTAGGCTTTTTGACTTTTCTTAGTCTTTTATGGCAAGTAGTGCCATTATTAGATTTTTGGCAAGTAGTGCCATTATTAGATTAGACATTAGCTTTAGGACTTTTTGCAGAAACATTTTTCTTACTTTTGTAAAGTAGCTGACAAATGTAAAGAAAAACAGTGTACGCATTTTTATTTCTCAGAATATAAATAAACGAGCACTTGCTTAGATGAAGGCAAGCCTTCATACGATTGAAGCAAAAAACTCTCTGTTGTCTACAACAAATAATTTGATTATTTAAAAAAAACAGGTATATTTCAATAGAAAAATCTATGGAGGAACAAAGTTTAGAATTATCAGAACTACCGGAATAGGTATATTCATTTACTATTATGAATAGCTAAATTCATAAATTCCTAACAATCATGATATGATAAAATAAGTTCATGTTAGTTGCTTTATAGTAGAATTATTCGAAAAATAGCATGTTAAGAAGTTTATTAGTAAATTGGAAAAGGAGAAAAATACCTAAGAACTATGCCATCCTAAAGGTGAAACCGGTGAGGCAAGAAAGCTGTGATAGGGGAGTAACCAGAGTAGAGGCGCTGTTTGAGGGAAAAGTATCCAGATTACTATGCTAATAGTGACAGAAGAATATGTTATTTAAGAATAATCTAGTATATAGCAATCTAAAGTGATCATATTTTGTTATGTGCATGATTGAAGGAAATATTTTGAAAATAACAATTTTATGAAAAATG
>NW_025844625.1:0-1981 GCF_002878395.1 Capsicum annuum | reverse complement strand
TTTAGATTGATACTTATTTTTGAGATGTTAATCGTGCCTTTGAATGATGGTTCTTGGAGTTTTTGAACTAGGAACTTGGAATCTTTAATAAATTTGCAGAATTAATGGTGAACTTTGGAGGTTCTTGAAGTTGGATGTAGGAGCTTAGAGTTTTCTTTTTGAGGGAATTGATGAAATATAACATATAATGCTTCTAATAGGTTTTAATATAGGGTTTGGATGGATTTTGGGTGAGGGAGAATGACCAAAATGCCCCTAAAAATCATATAATTCTCGAATCTATCCTTTGATGGACTATTTTGATAGTCTGAAGTAGATCAACCATACCGTTTTACTACGATATCTAAATTGGATGAAACCAATTTTATTAGAAAGAGGACTCTTATATATTTCCATTGATATATAGTATCTCACCCATATCATTGTGTACGAGGAGTTATGATCATTTGAAGTTGACCCAAAAATTTGCTTGTGATAGGCTGAAGTAGATCGACTATAACTTTTTGCTTCAATAGACAAATTGGATGAAAATAATTTCATTGGAAAGAGGACTCGTAGAGATTTCCGTTGATATATAGTAGATTACCCAGATCATTATGTACAAGGAGTTATGATTATTTAAAGATGGAGCAAAAATACGCCAGGCCTCAGTACCTTTTCCTGCACGTTTTACTGTGCACTACTATTCATGGTTTGATCAGAATGTTCATAACTCGTCGCTCGGGTGTCCATTTTGGATGATCCACATATAGTTGGAAAGCTTATTCGATACTCTACGTAATGGTGGGTCATAATCTAATACATTTCACTTGAAAAATTTATAATTCATTCTAGAAGATAGAACCAACACGTTTACGCATAAAATTTCAACGAAAAATTTCTCAGGGTATTACATCATCCCCCCTTGGAAACATTCGTCCTAGAATGATGCTAGACATGACAAGATTAGATAGGGAATACAGCTGAAACCATTCGTTAGACTCATCGCCACTTCATTTCTCACTCTGAATGCAACATAGAATCCATAAATTCAAGAAACTACAGCTGAACACATAATAAATGACAACTGAACTACTGCAACTTTTATCAAAAGTGCATGATTTAGGAAAGAACGGTACCTTCGGCTTGATCGAAGTTCGCGGAAAATAGGTGCGGGTAGTTGGATTGGATATCCGCCTCAGCTTCCCAAGTTGCACCCTCAACAAATTGGTTTCGCCACAACACCTTGACCAAGGGAACTTCTTTGTTCCTTAGTCTTCGGACACTGAAATAAAGAATCTCAACAGGAATATCATCAAAAGAATGATTTTCTTGAATGTCAGCACTCACAGAGAATCCACTACCACAGCATCGCTAATATGCTTTCTAAGCATGGAGACGTGGAATATTGGATGAATAGAGGACAACTCGGAAGGCAACTCAACGTCATAAGCTACCTTACCAACACGGCTAAGAATTTTGTAAGGACCAACATAATGGGGACTAAGCTTCCCCTTATTTTCGAATCTCTTCACCCCCCTCATGGGTGAAATTTTTAGATACACTAGGTCACCAACTTCAAACTCAAGGTCTCTCCTCCTAACATCCGCATATGACTCCTGACGACTCTGCGTAGTTTTCAGCCTTTCCCTAATCAACTTAACTTTTTCCATAGCCTCAAATACCCAATCAGGACCACTCACAGCCTCTTCACCCACCTCAAACAAACCTATGGGTGATATATACTTTCTCCCATATAAGGCTTCAAATAGAGCCATGGCAATACTAGAGTGGAAATTGTTATTGTAAGCAAACTCTATCAACGGTAAGTGATCATCCCAACTTCCCTTAAAGTCAAGTGCACAAGCTCTCAACATATCCTCTAAGGTTTCGATGGTCCGCTCAGCCTGACCATTGATCTGCGGATGAAAATCAGAACTCAAAAGCACTTGGGTACCAAGACCCTTCTGAAAAGCTTTCCAAAATTGCAAAGTGAACTGAG
>NW_025844624.1:0-2945 GCF_002878395.1 Capsicum annuum | reverse complement strand
TTTTGAGATGTTAATCGTGCCTTTGAATGATGGTTCTTGGAATTCTTGAACTAGGAACTTGAAATCTTGAATAAATTTGCAGAATTAATGGTGAACTTCGGAGGTTCTTGAAGTTGGATGTAGGAGCTTAGGGTTTTCTTTATGAGGTAATTTGATGAAATATAACATATAATGCTTCTAATAGGCTTTAATATAGGGTTTGGACGGATTTTGGGTGAGAGGGAATGACCAAAACGCCCCTAAAAATCAAATAATTCTCGAATCTGTCCTTTGGTGGACTGTTTTGATAATCTGAAGTAGATCGACCATAACGTTTTACTCCGATATCCAAATTGGATGAAACCAATTTCATTAGAAAGAGGACTCTCATATATGTCCATTGATATATAGTATCTCACCTAGATTATTGTGTACGAGGAGTTATGATCATTTGAAGTTGACCCAAAAATTTACTTTTGATAGGCTGAAGTAGATCGACGATAACTTTTTGCTCCGATAGAAAAATTGGATGAAACCAATTTCATTGGAAAGAGGACTTGCAGAGATTTTCGTTGATATATAGTAAATCACCCAGATCATTATGTACAAGGAGTTATGATCATTTAAAGTTGAAGGAAAAATACTCCAGGCCTCAGTACTTTTTCCATCACGTTTTACTGTTCACTACTATTCATGGTTCGATCAGAATATTCATAACTTGTCGCTCGGGTGTCCATTTTGGATGATCCACATATCTTTGGAAAGCTTATTCGATACTCTACGCAATGGTGGGTCATAATCTAAGGCATTCCATACGAAAAATTTATAATTTATTCTAGAAAATAGAACCCAACACATTTACGCATAAAATTTAAACGAAAAATTTCTCAGGGTATTACATCATCCCCCCTTGGAAACATTTGTCCTCGAATGATGCTAGACATGCCAATATTAGATAGGGAATAGAGCATACAGCTGAAACCATTCGTTAGACTCATCACCACATCGTTTCTCACTCCGAATGCAACATAGAATGCATAAATTCAAGAAACTACAGCTGAACACATAATAAATAATAGTTAAACTGCTACTACTTTTATCAAAAGTGCATGATTTAGGAAAGAACGGCACCTTCGACTTGATCGGATTCGCGGAGAATAGGTGTAGGTACTTGGATCGCATATCCGCCTTAGCTTCCCAAGTTGCACCCTCAACAGATTAGTTTCGCCACAACACCTTGACCAAGGGAACTTCGTTGTTCCTTAGTCTTCGAATACTGAAATCAAGAATCTCAACAGGAATCTCATCAAAAGAAAGATTTTCTTGAATGTCAGCACTCACAGAGGAATCCACTACCACAGCATCGCTAATATGCTTTCTAAGCATGGAGACATGGAATATTGTATGAACAGAGGACAACTTAGAAGGCAACTCGACCTCATAAGCAACCTTACCAACACGGCTAAGAATTTTGTAAGGACCAACATACCGGGGACTAAGCTTCCCCTTCTTTCCAAATCTCTCCACCCCCCTTACGGGTGAAATTTTCAGATACACTAGGTCACCAACTTCAAACTCAAGGTTTCTCCTTCTAACATCCGCATATGACTTTTGATGACTCTGTGCAGTTTTCAACCTTTCCCTAATCAACTTAACTTTTTCCATAGCCCCAAATACCGAATTAGGACCACTCACAGCCGCCTCACCCACCTCGAACCAACCTATGGGTGATCTACACTTCCTCCTATATAAGGCTTCAAACGGAGCCATGTCAATACTAGAGTGGAAACTGCTATAGTAAGCAAACTCTATCAACGGTAAGTGATCATCATAACTTCCCTTAAAGTCAAGTATACAAGCTCTCAACATATCCTCTAAGGTCTGGATGGTCCGCTCAGCCAGACCATCGGTCTGCGGATGAAAAGCAAAACTCAAAAGCACTTGGATACCAAGACCCTTCTGAAAAGCTTTCCAAAATTGCGAAGTGAACTAAGTACCCCTATCCGAAATGATAGACAAGGGAACTCCATGCAGTCTGACTAGCTCTCAGATATACAATCTAGCGTAATCCTTAGCAGTATATGAAGTATGAACAGGCAAGAAATGAGCAGACTTAGTCAACCTATCAACCATAACCCAAATGGAATCATGATGGCGTCGAGAAGGAGGTAAACCACTCACAAAGTCTATATTTATCTCTTCCCACTTCCATGTGGGAATACTAAACTCTTACATCATACCACCAAGTCTTTGGTGTTCAACCTTAACCTGTTGACATATTGCACACTTAGCTACAAATGCTGCTATATCTTTCTTCATGCCACTCCACCAATAGATTCCCCGCAAGTCTCGGTACATCTTAGTGGCACCAGGATGAAGAGAATATCGTGCCCCATGCACTTCAGCTATAATCCTCTATCTCAGATCATCAATATTCGAGACACATAATCTACCCTGTAATTTCAACACACCGTCTCCCCCTTAGGAGGAAACCTCTACTTTTTGGTCCTTGAGTGACTCCTTCAGTCTGACCAAACTAGCATCTAAGTATTGCTTTTCCTTCACTTCCAAAACCAAGGAGGATTCGGAACTACTCTAAACCCCTATACTACCTTTAGCTGAGTCAAACAACCTAACCCCCAATCTAGCCAAATGATGTACATCACGACCCAACTCTTTCTTACCTTCTACCACATGCAAAACACTACCCATGGACACTCTACTTAGGGCATCCACCATAACGTTGGCCTTGCCTGAATGGTATAGCACACTCATATCATAGTCCTTTAACAATTCTAACCATCGCCTCTGCCTAAGATTCAATTCTCTCTGGGTAAACACATACTGTAGACTCTTATGATCAGTGAAAACATCAACATAGACACCATAAAAATAGTATCTCCAGATTTTCAAAGCAAACACAACAGCAGCCAACTCAAGGTCATGGGTGGGGTAATTTTTCTCAT
>NW_025844623.1:0-1795 GCF_002878395.1 Capsicum annuum | reverse complement strand
AGAAGCATTATATGTTATATTTCATCAAATTCCCTCAAAAAGAAATATAACATATAATGCTTCTAATAGGCTTTAATATAGGGTTTGAACGGATTTTAGGTGAGGGGGAATGGCCAAAATGCCCCTAAAAATCAAATAATTCTCGAATCTGTCCTTTGATGGACTGTTTTGATAGTCTGAAGTAGATAAATCATAACGTTTTACTCCGATATCCAAATTAGATGAAACCAATTTCATTAGAAAGAGGACTCTCATATCTTTCCGTTGATATATATTATCTAACCCAGATCATTGTGTACGAGGAGTTATGATCATTTGAATTTGACCTAAAAATTCACTTTTGATAGGCTGAAGTAGATTGACCATAACTTTTTGCTCTGATAGACAAATTGGATGAAACCAATTTCATTAGAAAGATGACTTGCAGAGCTTTCCGTTGATATATAGTAGATTACCCAGATCATTATGTACAAAGAGTTATGATCATTTATATTTAGAGCAAAAATACGTCAGGCCTCAGTACTTTTTCCTGCACGTTTTACTGTTCACTACTATTCACGGTTCGATCAGAATGTTCATAACTCGTCGCTCGGGTGTCCATTTTGGATGATCCACATATCGTTGAAAATATTATTCAATACTCTACGCAATGGTGGGTCATAACCTAAGACCTTCCGCACGAAAAAATTTTATAATTCATTCTAAAAGATAGAACCCAACACGTTTACGCACAAAATTTCAACGAAAAATTTTCCGGGGTATTACATCATCTCCCCTTGGAAACATTCATCCTTAAATGACACTAGACATGCCAAGATTAGATAGGGAATAGAACATACAGCTGAAACCATTTGTTAGACTCATCACCACATCGTTTCTCACTTTGAATGCAGCATAGAATGCATAAATTCAAGAAACTACAGCTGAACTGCTGCAACTTTTATCAAAAGTGCATGATTTAGGAAAGAACGGTACCTTCGGCTTGATCGGAGTTCGCGGAAAATAGGTGTGGGTACTTGGATTGCATATCCACCTCAGCTTCCCAAGTTGCACCCTCAACAGATTGGTTTCGCCACAACACCTTGACCAAGGGAACTTCTTTGTTCCTTTGTCTTCGGACACTGAAATCAAGAATCTCAATAGGAATCTCCATTCAAGAAAATCTTTCTTGAATGTCAGCACTCACAGAGGAATCCACTACCACAACATCGCTAATATGCTTTCTAAGCATGGAGACATGGAATATTGGATGAACAAAGGACAACTCGGAAGGTAACTCGACCTCATAAGCTACCTTACCAACACGGCTAAGAATTTTGTAAGGACCAGCATAATGGGGACTAAGCCTCCTCTTCTTTCCAAATCTTTTCACCCCCCTCATGGGTGAAATTTTCAGATACACTAGGTCACCAACTTCAAACTCAAGGTCTCTCCTTCTAACATCCCCATATGACTTCTGACGACTCTGCCCAGTTTTCAACCTTTCCCTAATCAACTTAACCTTTTCCATAGCCTCAAATACCGAATCAGGACCACTCATAGCCGCTTCACCCACCTCGAACCAACCTATGGGTGATCTACACTTCCTCCCATATAAGGCTTCAAACGGAGCCATGCCAATACTAGAGTGGAAACTGTTATTGTAAGAAAACTCTATCAACGGTAAGTGATCATCACAACTTCCCTTAAAGTCAAGTGCACAAGCTCTCAACATATCCTCTAAGGTCTAGATGGTCCGCTCAGCCTGACCATCGGTCTGCGGATGAAAAGCAGAACTCAAAAGCACTTGGGTACC
>NW_025844622.1:0-13570 GCF_002878395.1 Capsicum annuum | reverse complement strand
TAAATGATTTTTTTTATTTCTAATCATAGTTTATTGAAGTATTTCACATTGAAGCAGTCAATAGATCACACTATTTAGGTCGAATACACTTAGTTGATAATATAATTACTATGTAATTCATTGAGATTGTAATTGAACTTATTAATTGAAAGCTAATTATTATTAAATAATTTTATTTATTACTAATCATGATTTAATGGAGAATTTAACATCAATTTAGTCAGTAGATCAATTTATTAAAACTAATACACTTAGTTGATCATGTAATTATTCTTTAATTCATTGAGATCATAAAAGAATTATTAATTGAAAGTTAGTTATGGCTAAATAATTTTCTATTACTAATAATGATTTAATGAAGCACTTCACATCAAATTAGTGAACATATCACTCTATTTAGGTCGAATACACTTAGTTGATCATGTAATTACTATGTAATTGAGATTGTAGTTAAACTTATTAGTTGAATGCTAATTATAGATAGATAAATTTTTCTATATTACTAGTAATGATTTAGTGAAGAATTTCACATGAAATATATGTAGAGTATGTTGAAAATAATCACTTAATTTAAGACGAATATACTTAATTGATCATGTAATTACAATGTAATTCATTGAGAATGTAATTGAACTTATTAAAAGAAAGCTAATTATAGCTAAATAATTTATTTTTACTAACAATAAGGGTTTACTTTCATGGTGAATGGATTGAGAAAAACAATCAATTTATTTTGCATTGGAAGGATAGTGACATGTCAGAGACGATAACGATGATTGTCCAAAGAGATATTTTGTATGATGATTTTGTGAACTTGATCATCAGCTATTGTGGAGTAAATTACCAATTGAAAGATCTTGTCACTAGTTACATGTACAAAATTTTTGTAAATAAGAGGGTCCTACCTTTTAAGATAAACGAACATGTTCATTTGTATGCTTATTTGTGTGATACAGCTAGGCCAATTGTAAGGGTGTACATGGTTGAAAATTGGTAGAGAATTAGAATGCAGAACAAGAGCAACACCATATGTGAGGTGAGGGAGTTGGAGGATTAATAGGTATTGAGTAAGAGATGGAAGGGGAAAACGTGGGGAATGAGTGTGGTATTAGGGTTAGTTACAGGTGGATTTTGTGATAGTTTAGGTTATGATTTTTTCTTTTTGGTTTTTTCTTAAAATTTAATAATAGTAATATTAGATAATTCATTTTTTACTAATAAAATATAAAAAAAAATAGCTAGACTAAATAAAATGCAACTAAGAAGATCTAACTTTATTAGATTGTTTATTAAAACTTAAATAAAAATAAAATACATTTTTTTGCAAGTTTTCATTTCTTAAAAATAATAATCCTAAAATGTGACTTTATTTTTTACACAATCCAACATCTCCTTCATTTTCAAATAAACATACTAAACATGAAATAAAAGCTAAAATAAATATTAGAAAAATAATAAATACTTAATGATAAAAGTAGGTTAAAACTTGAGGAAGATCAAAAATCACATGTCTACAGAGTTTATTGTGCCTTGTTTCACTTATCTTTTAAGACCCTTAAAATTTCCATTATTTTATTTTTGATCTTCCCATTTTTAAAATATCGATATTCTACTTGAATTGTATTTAGTAATGTTAAAAGGGTGTTCGGGAAAGATTTTGAAATTTTTAAATAGGGATCAGTGACATTTTGGGACCTTGAGGCAGTAGGGGTCCATGATATCAATGTGCTATAGAGATTAACCTCCATTATTTCACTATTTAATGGAGGCTACCCTTATGATATTTGCGTGGCATGGAGGATAGTCTTTTTGATATTGACGTGCCACTCCAAGGCTTAATTTTCATGCAGTTTTATTTTTCTTCTCTTGGGGTGAAGGACTTTTACGTCTTTTAACCCTTGTACAATATTTAAACATAAAATAAGATTAGTTTCTTGTGTTTTCAAGGATCAAATTACTCTCTTTCACTTTCAAACTCAAAACCCAAGAAAACTTAAGGGTGTCATAGAGAATTCTTCTTTAGGGCTCCAAGCTTCAAATTGACATTGAATTCTTATGTGTTTAAGGCATGTATATCTTCCCCAAACCTTTAATTTTACAATGTGAAATTTATTTTATGGATTTATATGTGATTTAAATTTATTCTCATATTCATATTAGTCAGCATGTTCATGCATATAAACCCCATGCATTTAGCCTACCCCCACGTATACTCAGTACTTTAGTTGTACTGACGTACTTGCGCTAGGGTGCTTTTTTTTATGTTACACCATAGGTTTTGAGGTGTAGATTCTAGATCAGCAGTAGCAGTTTAGTAAGCAGTGAGTCCTCATCTTTTGAGGACATGATCGTTACATTTATTATTCTAATATTTCAGTTTATTTTTAGTTTAGGGAGTTAGTTGGAGACATGTTCCTTCAACTCCTTATTCAGACAGTTTAGAGGCTTTCAGACGATTATAGAGTTTTTAGATTTAAACTTTAGTATTTTCAATTTTATTTTGGTACAGTGATACCACCTTATTTCAGATATTTTATTATTCAAGATTGAACCTTACGCCCTCTTTGTTCATGTTACCACATTGTATATGTATATTATGCAGTTACAGGTACAGATATCAATCATGGGTTAGCTTGTGGTCCTTCAGGGTCATGAGCACCGTGTAGTATTTCGGTTCAAAAAATTGAGGCGTTACAAACTTCAGAGCCTAAGGTTCAATAGAGTCCTAGAAAGTCTGAAAGCCGCATCTAGTAGTGTCTTATACATGGGTATGTTGCACTCCACATTTATTTACAGGAGGCTATAAGATATTTTAGGAACATTTTCCCTTCTTTCAGTACTCATATCGGGCCAGTGAGAAAAAACTCAAGTTGAACTCTTAGCTTAATCCTTGTTCCTCTTCTATTTGCAGAACATGCCTCCTAAGAAGAGAATAGGGAATCAGTTAGCCCCACAACCCACAGATCCTTTGAATGAGAATGTGTCACATATAGAATTTCGAGCAGCTTTTCAGGCGCTAGCCTAGGATATGACCACTAGTGTTTAGGGCAACCAATAAACTGCAGCCCCACCCCAGCAAGATGGGGATTCAGCCACAGCCTCAGAAATTTTATGAGAATGAACCCTCCAAAATTCTTTGGGTCAGTAACAGGTGAGGACCCACAGTTGTATCTTGAATAGGTAAAGAATATCACCTAAATCATACATGTTTCAGAGGAGGAGAGTATGGAATTAGCGTCTTATAGGCTGAAAGATATTGCTCATGATTGGGTAGTGTTGTGGAAGTAGAGTAGTGGGAAAGATGCAACTCCCATGACTTGGCAGATATTTTAGGATGCCTTCTTAGATAAGTTTTTCCCATTAGAGATGAGAGAAGCTAAGGTAGAAGAGTTTATGAACCTGAGATAAGGCTCCATGATAGTGAAGGAGTATTGTCTTAAGTTCAACCAGTTAGCTAAGTATGCCCCTGACTTGATAGCTGACCCCAGAGCGAGTATGAGTAAGTTTGTGACTGGTGTGTCTAGGTTAGTATTGAAAGAGTGTAGAACAGCTATGCTCAATAGGGACATGGACCTTGCTAAGTTATTAATGCATGCTCAGCAGATAGAGGCAGATAAGTCTAAGGAGAGGGAGAGATCTAATAAGAGATTCAGAACAGGTAGTTACAGCTTTTCTCTGGCTGGTTCACAGGGTGGTAATCGTTCTCACCATAGTCAAAAAAATTCAGCGCCTGTTCCATCTTCAGCTAGTGTGCCCACACCTAACTTTGGAGATATTAGTCATGGTAGGGCGCCAGGCTCCAAATCCCAGAGTAGTGTTAGAAGTGAGCGTACTTATCCTCTTTTTGGAGAGCATAGAAAGAATCATCTAGGTGCATGCAGAGCTAATAGTTAGGTATGTTTTGGGTGCGGTAAGCTAGGCCATAGAATGCGAGAGTATAGAGTGTTACCTCAAAAAGGTAGAGATTCGTGTGATCAGGCCGTAAATCCCAGCACTAATAGTGGTCAGCATCAGAATCAACTCTATTCACTCCAGACTCACCATGATCCAGAAAGTTTCCCCAACCTAGATTCGGGTATGTTACAAGTTTTTCATGACCATTGTATGCATTGTTAGATATCTTGCACTCGGTTGAGATTATGTCTCCACATGAGTTAGTCAGTAACATTAGCAGGTCTAGTTTATTTCATGCATTAGTCTCAGCTCTCTAATGTTTAGTTATAATCTAGTTTGTAGATGCCCTATGCATCACCCCAGTATCTCAGTAAAGTTAACATTCCTAGAGGGACATAGTGTCCCAAGGGGGAGATACCCCACCTTTTCTTGATGATTTCATGTTCCCATTATAAATTAGTTATCAAGTGCCATGGTATAATCAATCAAGCTTTTAAGAGTCAGCTCAGTCAGATATTCAGGCATTAGATATACGTGTTCAGTAGAGAAAGTACTATTTATTAGTATCTTCACTCATATATTTATATATCATGTAAGTCATGTTATCATGTGCCAAATATGTATGGATTCAGCCTATCAGTTGTGCATCAGATATGCATTCTCATTTTGAGAAAACTCACCTTATTAGAATCCCCAGTCTTATATTCATGAATCAGCTTCCCATGCATCAAATATGTATGTTCAATATGTTGTGCTCAGCTTTCAGTTATGTCAGTCATGAACCCATGTTTCAGTAGTGTATGTCTTGTACGTACTTCATCTTATCATCTCTCCCACCTCAGTTAATTTACATTCAGGATGAATGTTCCCTAGGGGGAGATATTGTAATACCCCACATGTTTCTAAGCTAGGAGATAAAACATTTTTCCTACATATAAAATCTCCTATCCTATGATTCATACTTGATTACATGACTTACAATGAGTATCCTAGCAATAAGATAGCTTATCATGCATTAAGCATGTTCATATGAGTCACTTAAGGTAATACAAGCTAAGAGTTTTTGAATCCATCAAGCTTTAGTGTTTGATTTTTTAAGGTCCATATTTGAATGAGTATAACTTGATGTTAATATGGTATTTATGTATATTTCTACCCACTAAATTATACAGAATCGAATTAGCTTTCCAACGATACAAATTTCATCAAAATCCAACACCCGAGCTAGGAGTTATGGCTTTGCGAAGTAGAGTGCGTCGCCTAACCAATCGCACATGGCCACTGGAAAGCATATGCGGTGCCTATGTAAATATAGGTGATAGCATATGCGAAACCTATGTAGATATAGGAGATATCATATACGGTGCTTAAGTAAATTTAGGCGATATCATATGCAGCGCCTATGTAAATATATGCAATATCATATGCGGCACATATCTTATGGTTTCAAGTGACTTAAACACTCCATTTTGAAGATCCGATTTCAAGGAAATTCCTCTGTCAATCATCAAGAATCTTCCTTCTAAGGTATGCGTAGTGTTCATCCATGGATTCCTTTCGTTCGTGGAGTTCAAGAATCAATCTTTAAAATAGAAAAGCTTGGTTGATTGTGGTGATATGATCATACCCATGTTGATGCTTGTTTGTTTTGCTATATAATCTTTCTTCTAAGGTATGTGTGAGTTGATTTATGGATCCCTTTCATCCATAAATCTCAAAAATCCTCTTTTTCATTATAAAGTATGATTTTTATATTATTGGGTGTTGATGATCATGTTGTTGATATTGGATGATTCCCAAGATGGAATCTTTATGTGTTTTTATGAATTCATGATATCATATGAGTTGGAAACATGTAAATTTAGTTGTTCATGATGTATAATTTGATGAATTCACCTATGCTTAAGATGTCCATGTAAGGTGTTTGATAAAATACCTAAGGAACTAGATATCAAGCAATATAGCTAAATTGTGACTAAGTGAGGGATTCATGATATGCCCTTACGTTCCAATGACTTCGATGATTGCTAATGTGCCTTGTACATGTTGTTGGAATACTCATGAACTATTCTTATGAGATTATGCTATGTTTACTTGCAAATTCTACTTATGAACAAGATTTATGATAACCATGCAATCCACATGAACTTCCATGCTATTGGTATGTGTTGATAATATGATTATGAAATGAACATGATATTAAGATTGTGAAAGTACTTCCATGTGATATGAAATCCTTTCCATGCAATACAATTATTGATAACCATGCTTAGTATGAGATCCCTACTTATGATATTATAAATTATGGACTCTACTCTTATGATCAAGTCAGTCATGTGTGTTAGTTTCCTTCCATCGAGTCCTGGGGGTACTTGTACCCAAAAACTATAGCTGTGTGCCTAGATCCATGTCATGTTTCACGATATCCGAACTCAAGGTATGATTTCATAGACTTCGGTCAGTCATGTGACTTAGGAAAACCTCATGATCTTAGTCAGTTGTCAGATATTAGTAACATTCTGCCAGTCAACAGAATTCAGTAAGATCAAGTCATGCACAGTCAGTTATTCATGTCCAGTCCCTCCAGATGGGAGTAGAGGTTAGCACCGAGTAAACCCAAGGATGGGAACTCACCCACCAGTTCAGGGTGTGATTCATAGTAGCAATCCATGTGTTCCAGAACTACGTAGCCAGCATAGGTTGAGACATCTTAACCCGTCAGCTTAGGGTTGATGAGGTGGCTTAACCCGTCAGTTTAGGGTTCCCAACATTCTCATTGAGTACCCTCCAGATAAGGGTTACTCACAGTTGTCCTTAACTGTGGCGCAGTATTGACACCCCTCTACTCGGGGAAGAGATTTGACCCCAGCTTAGCCATAACAGCATACACGAGGCATGTCGGTTAAACACTACTTCCCACAGTCTCAGTAAAAGAACTCAGAGCATTCTTCATATTTCAGTATATAAAGGACTGTCAGATACAGTCATCGATGTTATCAGTTTCAGTAACAGTCTCAGTAAAAGAACTCAAAGCGTTCTTTAAATTTTTGTATATACAGGACTGTCAGCTACATTCGTCCATGTTATCAATTTCTGTATCAGTCATGATAGTTATCAGTAAACCATGCATTAGCTTACAGGTCATGCTATCACGTATTCATGGTCCCAGTTTCTATATATATGTGTTTGCACTCCTACGTTCATATTAGTTAGTTAGTGTTGTTCATTAATGAAACCCTTTATGTTTAGCCTACCTTCCTCGTATACTCAGTACTCCAGTTGTACTGACACATTTGCGCTATGGTACTTTCTTTTCATGTTACACCATAGGTTTTGAGAGACGAGCTCTAACCCAGAAGTAGTGGTAGCATTCCAGTCGCAGAGACACAGTGAGTCCTTATTGATTCGAGGACAATATGATTTGATACATTTATTTATTTCTTCAGGTCAGTTTTACGGAGTTAGTTGGAGACATGTTCCTTCAACTCCTTATTCAGATAGTTAGAGGCTTTTAGATCTACTTTCAGATTTATGTTTAGATTTACATTCAGATTGAGTTGTTTTGGGTTTTTCACCCCCATGATTGTATTCAGTTGAACCTTATGGCCTTACAGTTCCATGTATTCCATATTATTATATCATGATTTGCAGTGTACAGGTACAGATATCAGTCATAGGTTAGCTTGTGGTCCCTCGGGGTCATGAGCATCGTGTAGCATTCCGATTTAGCAAATCGGGGTGTTATAAACTTGGTATCAGAGCCTAAGGTTCAATAGAGTCCTAGGAATTCTGAAAGCCACATCTAGTAGAGTCTTGTACATGGGTGTGTTGCGCGCCATATTTATGTGCGGGAGGCTATAAGATGTTTTAGGAATATTCTCCTTTCTTCATTATTCATGTCATGCTAGTGAGTATAATCACAAGTTAAACTCTCAGTCTAATCCATTCTTCTCTTATTCCAGACCATGGCCCCAAAGAAAAGAAATAAGCTAACTCCTCAGCCCGAAGATTCTTTGGGCGAACATATTTCCCATGCGAAGTTTAGAGCCGCATTTACCACACTTGATCAGTCCATGGCTGCATAGAATGAATAGCCACTAGTTATTCCGACCAATCCAGTGGACACTCCCAAAGCAGCTAGGGTTCGGGACTTCACTCAGATGAACCCTCCATCTTTCCATGGGTCTAAGTCTGATGAGGACCCTCAGGAGTTCATTGACCAAGTCTAGAAGGTCATTAACATCATGGGTGCTACTTTTATTGAGAGTGCTGAGTTAGCTGCCTACCAGTTACAGGATGTTGCTCATGATTGGTACAAACAGTGGAAGTTTGAGAGGTTAGATGATTCAAGCCCTATCGAGTGGGAGGAATTTGTCACTGCCTTCTTAGACAAATTCTTTCCCCAAGAGCTAAGGGAAGCCAAAGTTCATAAGTTCATAAACCTCAGGCAGGGGAATATGACAGTTAGGGAGTATTCTCTCAGATTTACTCAGCTAGCTAGGTATGCTCTTCATGTGGTTATAGACAATACAGCTAAGATGAGCAAGTTCGTGTCAGGGGTCAATGATAGCATGGTAAATGAGTGTAGGTCTACGATGCTGATCGGTGATATGACCTTAGCAAGACTTATGAACAATGCCCAGCAAGTAAAAGAGCAGAAGTTTAAGATAAGGGAGAGGTAGAACAAGAGAGCAAGGTTAGGTAATTTCAACTTTGCTCACCCCAAGTCAGATGGAGAAAACCGTTCATAGTTTTGCTCCAAGTCATCCGTTCCAGCAACTTCTTCTGCCAGTGCTCCAGTGTCGAAGTTCAGAAACGGCAATAGAGACAAAGCGTCAAGCTCTAAATCTCAGGGTAGTGTTAGCAGTACTCGAACGAATCCACTTTGTCAGACTTGTGGTAAGAACCACAAGGTCATTTGCAGAGCTGGTAGTGATGTCTGTTTTGGTTGTGGAAAGCTAGGCCATAGAATTAGGGAGTGTTTGCAGTCAAGTCTTTTGGGTCAGCTAAATCATTCTATAGCTCAGTCCAGTCGCCCAAATCAGCAGGGTGCCATTTCGAGTTCTACCAGTGGGCAACGCCTAAATAGACTCTATGCTCTTTAGTCCCGGAAGGATCAGGAAAATTCTCCTAATGTCGTTACTGGTACGTTACAGATTTTCCACGTTCATGTTTATGCTTTTCTAGACCCAGGAGAATCTTTATCTTTTGTTAATCCATACATAGCAAGCAATTTCGGAATCCATCCTGAAGTCCTAGCAGAGCCCTTCTCAGTCTCTACCGCAGTTGGTAAAACCATCATAGCTCGGTGTGTATACAAGAATGCCCGGTTATGATATCTCAGAAATCCACATCAAAAAATTTAGTAGAGTTAGAGATGACTGATTTTGATGTCATTCTCAGCATGGATTGGCTTCATTCCGGCTATGCCACAGTCGACTGCAGAAATAGGATAGTTCAGTTTCCGTTCCCGAATGAGCCCGTCCTAGAGTGGAAGGGTAGCATTTCAACGTTCAGGGGTCAACTTGTTTCCTACCTTCGACCAAGGAAAATAATTTCTAAGGGGTGTATGTATCATCTCGTGCATGTTAAAGATTCCAGTTCTGAACATCCTAGCCTCGAAACAATCCCTGTTGTTAATGAATACTCAGATGTCTTTCCCAAAGATCTTCCAGGCATTCCTCCCAAAAGGGAAATAGACTTCGGCATAGACCTTCTTCCAGATACTCAACCTATTTCTATTCCACTATACAGAATGCCACCAGTAGAACTCAAGGAAATGAAAGATCAGTTGAAGGATCTCCTAGATAAGGGATTCATCAGACCTAGCGTTTCCCCATGGGGTGCTACAGTATTATTCGTGTATAAGAAAGACGGTTCTCTCAGGATGTGTATTGATTATCATCAACTCAATAAGGTTATGGTCAAGAACAGATATCCTCTTCCCAGGATTGATGAACTATTCGACCAACTTTAGTGTGCCAGTTAATTCTCTAAGATAGACCTCAGATCAGGCTATCATTAGCTCAGAGTTAGAGAATGTGACATTTTGAAGATAGCTTTTCGTACTCGGTCTGGTCACTTATATTTAGTCATGCCATTTGGTCTTACCAATACCCCAACAGCTTTTATGGATTTTATGAACCGTGTTTTCAAGTAGTACTTGGACATGTTTGTCATAGTCTTTATAGATGATATTCTGGTCTATTCTCGCACAGAGCGTGATCATGCAGACCATCTCAGGATTGTTCTTCAGACTCTTAGCGATCACCAGTTATTCTCTAAGTTCAGTAAGTGTGAATTTTGGCTAATATCAGTAGCATTCCTTAGCCATATTATTTTTGGTGATGGAATTAGAGTAGATCCTCAGAAAACCAAGGCAGTAAGAAACTGGCCCAGACCCGTATCTCCATCAGATATTAGGAGTTTCTTGGGTTTGGATAGCTATTACAGATGATTTCTCGAGGTATTTTCTTCTATTACATCTCCCATGTCTAGATTAGCTCAGAAGAATATTAAGTTTCAGTGGTCAGATTCATGTGAGAAGAGCTTTCAAGAGTTGAAGACTCGACTTACCTTAGCTTCAGTTCTAGCTATTCTAGATGGTTCAGACGGGTTCGTAGTCTATTGTGATGCATCCAGAGTGTTAGGTTGTGTCCTCATAAAGCATGGTAAGGTCATAGCCTACGCCTCCAGACAGTTAAAGCCACATGAGAAGAATTATCTTACTCATGATCTTGAGTTAGCAGCGGTAGTTTTTGCCTTGAAGACTTGGAGTCATTATCTCTATGGAGTTCATGTAGATGTCTTCACAGACCATAAAAGCCTCAGTAAGTCTTTTCCCAAAAAGATCTCAATCTTCACCAGAGAAGGTGGCTAGAGCTCTTGAAGGATTATGACATGAGTATTCTTTATCATTCGAGAAAGGCCAATGTTATGGACGATGCTCTCAATAAACTCTCCATGGGTAGTATTTCTCACGTTGAGGATAGTAAGAAAAGGATGGCTCAGGAGATCCATCAGCTTGCCAGATTAGGCGTTCGCTTAGTCGATTCTTCAGAGGGTGTTGTATGTGTTCATAGTATTTTAGAGTCATCTCTAGTTTTCGAGGTGAAAGAGAAACAAGACAGGGATCCTAGCCTTGTCAAGCTCAAAGAGTAGTTTAGAATTAGAAAGTCGAGGTTTTCTCCTAAGGAAGAGATGGTGTTCTTCGTTGTTAGGGTCGTTTGTATGTTCTAGGTGTAGATTAATTGAGGCAGCGAATTCTTGCAAAATCGAATGGTGCACGATACTTTATTCATCCAGGGGCCACTAAGATGTACCGCGACATACGGAAGATCTATTAGTGGAGTGGGATGAAGAGAGATGTTGTAGAGTTTATGGCTAAGTGCTCTACATGTCAGCAGGTTAAGATAGAGCATCATAAACCTAGTGGTTCCATGCAAGAGTTCACCATTCCTACTTGGAAGTGGGAAGAAGTTAACATGGACTTCGTGATAGGTTTTCCTAGAACTCGTCATCAGCATGATTCAGTCTGGGTCATTATAGATAGAATGAACAAGTTAGCTCATTTCATTCATATTCGTACTTCTTATTCTGCCGAGGATTATGCCAAACTCTATATCAGGGAGTTAGTCAGATTACATGGTGTTCCACTATCTATCATCTCAGTCAGAGGTACCCAGTTCACTTCTCACTTTTGGAAAGCATTCCAAAAGGGTCTCAGTACCCAAGTCCATCTCAAGACAACATTTCATCCTCAGACAGATGGTCAAGCAGAGAGGACCATTCAGACTCTTGAAGATATGCTAAGGGCATGTGCAATTGACTTCAAGGGAATTTGGGATGACCACTTGCCTTTGATTGAGTTTGCATACAACAATAGCTATCATTCTAGTATTTAGATGGCTCTATTCGAAGCTCTCTATGGTAGGAGATGTAGATCTCTGATTGGTTGGTTCGAAGTTAGTGAGGCCTCAGTCATAGATCCTGACTTAGTATTCGATGCCTTAGAGAAAGTTCAGTTGATCAGAGAGAGACTCCGAGCTGCGCAGAGCCAACAGAAGTTCTATGCAGATGTTCGTAGAAAGGAGATCTAGTTCGAGGTTAATGACTATGTCTATCTTAAGATCTCTCCTATGAAAGGAGTGAAAAGGTTCGGCAAGAAAGGGAAACTCAGTCCCCGGTATGTCGGTCCCTTCAGAATTCTTTGTCGCTTCAGCAAGGTAGCTTATGAGCTTGAGTTGCCTTCAGATCTAGCCTCAGTCCATCCAGTCTTCCATGTCTCTTTGCTAAAGAAGTGCATAGGTGACCCAGTAGTTGTTGTCCCTATTCAGAGCATCGACATTCAAAATAGCCTCTCTTATGAAGAGATTCCAGTCAAAATCTTAGATTATCAGACTCATAGATTGAGGAACAAAGAAGTCCCTCTAGTCAAGGTTCTTTGGCGAAATCAGTCTCATGAGGGAGCTACTTAGGAAGCAAAAGCAGATATGCGTACCAAGTATCCTTACCTCTTCCCCACCAATTCAAATCAAGCTCAAGGTAACAGTTCTCCTTAAGCTTATTAAGTTTCATGTTCATTTTCCAGTATGAACTTAGTACCTATTAACCGTTTCATACTCAGTCATGCATTTATGTATCAGTTGTCCATGCATCAGATATGCACGAGTTCAGTATGTTTAGCATGTCAGTCATGAGATCAAGTTTCAGTTCTTCATCATTAATTCAGGTTCTATTGTCTTGTATCCCTTCTCAGTAAATTCTCATTCGAGGATAAATGTTCCCAAGGGGGAGATATTGTAATACCCTACATGTTTCTAATCTAGGAAGTGAATAAGTATTCCTATGTATGAAATCTCCTATCCTGTGATTCATACTTGAGTATATGACTTACAATGAATATCCTAGTGATAGGATATCTTATGATGCATTAATCATGTTCATATGAGTCACTTAAGGTAATACAAGCTAAAAGCTTTTGAATCCATCAAGTTTTAGCGTTTGATTTTGCAAGGGTCATCTTTGAACGACTATAACTCGATGTTAATGTGGTATTTTGGCTGATTTAGACCCACTAAATTGTAGAGAATCAAATTATCTTTCCAACGATACCAATTTCACCTTAATCCAATACCCGAGCGAAAAGTTATGCCCATTTTCGTGAGAGACAATAAGCATAGGCGATTGGTTAGGCGCCGCCTAACCCAAGCATAGGCGGTTGGTTAGGCACCGCCCATCCCAGGCATAAACGATCACTTGGGTGCCGCCTAAGCAAATTCCAGGTGTGAAAAACACTCCGTCTTGAGTTATTTTAAAGGTAATTAAGTCTTTAAATACTCCTAACACATCCCTAAACTTAACCCTACGAAATATATATCTTCTAAACATATTACAACCTTATTTTCATCTCAAAGCTCATCATCTAAGAGCACTAAAGGAGAAAAACAACTAGGGTTGCATAATTAAGCTTGAAGATTTGATTTCAAGGAAATTCCTCCGTCAATCATCAAGAATCTTCCTTTTAAGGTATTCGTAGTGTTCATCCACAGATTCCTTTCGTTTGTGGAGTTCAAGAATCAATCTTTAAAATACAAAACCTTGGTTGATTGTGGTAACATGATTATACCCATGTTGATGCTTGTTTGTTTTGCTATATAATAGTATGCGTGAGTTG
>NW_025844621.1:0-1285 GCF_002878395.1 Capsicum annuum | reverse complement strand
ATATTCTAGTGTACTCATAGAGTGAGGTGGATCATGCTAATTACCTCTGTATAGTATGGCAGACCCTGAAAGAGCAACATTTGTATGCCAAATTTTCAAATTATGAGTTCTGGCTCGTGTTTCAGAACCTATGGTGTAACATGAAAACAAAGCACCATAGCGCAAATGTGTCAGTACAACTGGAGTACTGAGTATAGGAGGAAGGTAGACTGAACATAAAGGGTTTCATGCATGAACAACACTGACTAACTACTATGAACATAGGAGTGCAAACACACATATATAGAAAGTAGGACCGTGAATACGTCATAGCATGACCTGTAAGCTAATACATAGTTTACTGATAACTATCATGACTGATACTGAAACTGATTACATAGATGACTGTATCTGACAGTCCTGTATATACTAAAATCTGAAGAATGCCATGAGTTCTTTTATTGAGACTGATACTGAAATTGTGGGAAGTAGTGTTTAACCGATATGCCCCATGTATGCCGTTATGGCTAAGCTGGGGTCTAATCTCTGCCCCGACTGGAGGGGTGTCAATACCATGCCACGGGTAAGGATAGCCTATGAGTGGCCCTTATCTAGCGGGTACTCAATGAGAATGGTGGGAACCATAAATTGATAGGTTAAGCCCTAATCTAACAAGTTAAGATATCTCAACCTACGCTGGCTACGTAGTTCTGAAACACAAGGATTGCTACTAAAAATCACACCCTGAACTAGCGGGTGAGTTCCCATCCTTGGGTTCACTCGGTGCTAACCTCTACTCTCATCTAGAGGGACTGGACATTAATAACTGACTGTGCATGACTTAATCTTACCGAATTCTGTTGACTGGTGGAATGTTACTGATATCTGGCAACTGACTAAGATCATGAGGTTTTCCTGAGTCACATGATTGACTGAAGTCTATGGAATCATAGCTTGAGTTTGAATATCGTGAACCATGACATGGATCTAGGCACACAGCTATAGTTTTTAGGTACAAGTACCCCCAGGACTCGATGGAAGGAAGCTGACACACATGGCTAACTTGATCATAAGAGTAGAGTCCATAATTTACAATATAATAAGTAGGGATCTCATACTAAGCATGGTTATCAACAATGTATTGCATGGAAAGGGTTTCATATCACATGGAAGCACTTGCACAATCTTATTATCATGTTCATTGCATAATCATATGGGCAACACATACCATTAGCATGGAAGTTTATGTGGATTGTATGGTTATCATACATCTTGTTCATAAGTAGGATTTGCAAGTAAACATAGC
>NW_025844620.1:0-7565 GCF_002878395.1 Capsicum annuum | reverse complement strand
GCAATCCACATGAACTTCCATGCTATTGGTATGTGTTGCCAATATGATTATGCAATGAACATGATATTAAGATTGTGCAAGCACTTCCATGTGATATGAAATCCTTTCCATGCAATACATTATTGATAACCATGCTTAGTATGAGATCCCTACTTATGATATTATAAATTATGGACTCTACTCTTATGATCAAGTCAGTCATGTGTGTCAATTTCCTTCCATCAAGTCCTGGGGGTACTTGTACCCAAAAAAATATAGCTGTGTGACTAGAACCATGTCATGTTTTCAGAATCTCAGGAAAACTCGGAAATCTCAGGAAAACTCAGAAATCTCAGTAATCTCAGTAGTCCAGTAATCTCAGTTCTTAGTAACTTCAGTAACCTCAGTATTCACAGTCAATCTTAGTAATCTCAGTAGTCCAGTAATCTCAGTAATCTCAGTGCTCAGTAACTTCAGCAACCTCAGTATTCACAGTCAATCTCAGTAATCTCAGTAGTCCAGTAATCTCAGTAAACTCAGTGCTCAGTAACTTTAGCAACCTCAGTATTCATAATCAATCTCAGTAACTTCAGTACTCTCAACCAGTCCTCAGAACTCAGTACATTCCGTCAGTCATTGGAATCCAGTAAACTTAGTTTAGCTCTGCTAAATAATACCATAAAATCAGTCCAGTTAATCAGTATTAGTTAGGCTAATCAGTTCAGTTTAGTTATTCAGTTCAGCTTAGCTATTCAGTTCAGTATCCTTCAGATGGGAGTAGAAGTTAGCACCGAGTGAACCTAAGGATGGGAAATCTCCCACCAGTTCAGGGTGTGATTCTTAGTAGCAATCCTTGTGTTCCAGAACTACATAGCCAGCGTAGGTTGAGACATCTTAACCCGTCAGATTAGATGTTTAGACTTTAGTATTTATGTTTTTTTTTGGTATGGTTATACCATATTTTTCAGATATGTAGCAGTATTGAACTTTATGGCCTTACAGTTCATGTTTCCATATATTTTAGGAGATATTATGCAGTTTACAGGTACAGATATCAGTCATGGGTTAGCTTGTGGTCCCTCGGGGTCATGAGCACCGTGTAGCATTTCGATTCAGCAAATTGGGGTGTTACAAAATTGGTATCAGAGCCTAAGGTTCAACAATGTCCTAGGAAGTTTGAAAGATGCATCAAGTAAAGTCTTGTACATGGGCGAGTTGTGCACCACACTTATGTGCAAGAGGCTATGAGATGTTTTAGGAACAGTTTCCCTTCTTTCATGTCTCAAGATCGTGCTATAGCATGTTTCTTTAAGGAAACCATGTAGATTCATATGATGCACCTCTCATGTTCACTTTACCTTACTTTCAAGGTAACAGAAATAGTGAAGTTCAAAGTCCTAAAGATAGGGCTTTATCAGACAGTCCCTACGGTCAGTTATGAGATTAGCAATAGACTAAAATAGTATCTTATCCGTTCATTATCGTTCCAAGGTTGTACAGATTTTATTCATGATTATGAAAACTCATTCTTGAACCTAGAAGTTTAGTAGTAGTAGAGTTGGGATAGTATTATTCTACTTAATCAGATTATGTATTCATGGGGATTAGATCAGTAGGCTTGAACAGTACAAGCTAAAAACTTAAGTTTATTAACTCAAAATTAAGCATAAAGGTGTGACTGTGATATTAGCAGTATATGAGGAAACAAAATCAGTTCATGTGTTTAGTAAGACAGGTAGGTGTTGAACAGAATATAGGTATGTGATGGTAGATCAAGTGACCAAGTCAGACTCTCAAGATTCCAGTAGTAGAGCTAGATGTATAGAAAGCAGTAAGGGAAGACAATTCCAGACCCATTCTCATCTCAGTTCAGAGTTTTTCACTTCAGCTATTACAAAATCCACTCAGGTCTTACATATCAACTCTATGGTCACGAACCATTCTCATGTATCTCTTTTTCCATAATCACGTATGAATTTAATTTCCACCATAAGGAGTCTCTTTTACTTTGCAGTACGAGTCATGTTCCATGAGAACAATCTACTTTCACACACTTTCCATGGGATTATGTGCACCTTCAGTTCCCATTATAAGGGATTTAGTTCCAACTCCCTCAGTATTTGAATCATGTCCCACGAGTACAGAAAACTCTAGACTCAGATCATGCAGCTCATGACTCATGTACGCATATCATGCTTTCCAGTATACTTAGCTTCTATGACTCATGCTATGCCCCTACAGATTAGATACATTTAGACTATGTTATGTATATCCTTAGTTCAGACCTTATTGGTAAATCCAAACTATTAATATTTTATTACTCAAGTTTCAGTCATGTGTTAAGTTTAGTTTGTATCTATTCATGTTTCAGGTCCTCCTGATTTACTCCTCCAGTTAGCTCTCCTTATGGAACACTATAGTGATGAGCAGTTGTTCAGATAAGAGAAGATTGGTGTATGCTTACTTTGCACAAGGGTGTAGTTGTGAAGATAGGCCTTAATGTCATGATAAATATGTAAGTAAACGTCTATCAAGGGGTCGTATTTAGAAGTTGGGAAAGTACAAAGTGTAAGTGTACATTTAGATCCTTAACTTATGTCAGTCCCCAGCATGTAGCCATCAAAAGCTCAGTTGCCAACTCAATTATAGTTTTAGTATCCAGCACTCAGTGATCAGTGTTCAGTCCTTGAATTCAGTACTTCTGTACTAGCTATAGGCTTAGTTATAATGTTATCTTCAGTTCAGTAACCAGATTTGAAACTCGGTTCAGTTCCAGACATGCTTTACCATAGCATTCAGGTAGTCAGTACTCAGTTATCAGTGGTTCAGTACCCCAGTTTATAGAATACCTCAGAGCCATGTCATACGCTTAGTCTCGCATTCACAAATAATACAGACTTCATGAATCCATGCTCAGATACCTCATTCTACTCAGTTAGTCCTTATCTCCTATGCATAAAACTCAAAAATCTCAGCCCAGCCATTCAAACTAAGTACAGTTTAGCTTTGCAGATCCAGTATTCAGCTATTAGTTATTTAGTTAATTAGATAAGTTAGAGTATTCATGCACTCGTGTTCAGCTCAGTTGATGTATTATGTCTCAGTTTCAGATCCTAGTTATTCAGTCATGACTCAGTTTCTAGGTGTCTTGCACATCACCTCAATTTCCCTTAGTAGCTCATCCAAGTCAGTATTCTTTGAGGGACATAGTGTCCTAAGGGGGAGATACATCATACCCCCAAAATTTCATGACGTAAACATGCTGCTCTCTTTTCTTTTGATGAATCCAGTTTGGAGAAGGGGTACTCATAAGTTAACCCTCAAACTCCAACTTCAGTCGTATGCCATGTTTTCAAGATTAAATTAAGATCATGATATTCAGTATATCTACCACGTCCCAGACTTAGTTATGTTCTCATGTTTCTGATCATGCATATGGAGTAATTAATCATAAACTTATCTGTATTATCAGTTCAAGGTAATAGTTTTCCATAAACTTACTCGTTCTCACGTTCATATTTTAGTGCCAAACTTGGTATTCAGTTCCATGCTCAGTTTTCAGTTCAAACTTGATACCTTTACCATTGCATGTTCATGAGTAACTTTAGTCATGAATTCACACATCAGATATGCGTGATCCGCTCATCAGTACTTTCAGTCATGCATTCACATATTATGTCAGTCATATAATCATGCATCAGATATACATAGATTCAGCCTTTCAGTTGTGCATTAGATATGCATTCTCATTTTGAGAAAACTCACTTTATTAGAATCCTCAGTCTTATATTCATGAATCAGCTTCCCATTCATTAGATATGCATGTTCAGTATGTTGTGCTCAGCTTTCAGTCATGAACCCATGTTTCAGTAGTGTATGTATTGTACGTACTACATCTTATCATCTCTTCCGCTTCAGTTAATTTCCATTCAAGGACGAATGTTCCCAAGGGGTAGATATTGTAATACCCCGTATGTTTCTAAGTTAGGAGGCGAACCATTTTTCCTACGTATAAAACCTCCTATCCTGTGAGTAGCATTTTAGTGCATGACTTACAATGTGTATCCTAGTGATAAGATAACTTATGATACATTAAGCATGTTCATATGAGTCAATTAAGGTAATACAAGCTAAGATTTTTTGAATCCATCCAGTTTTAGTGTTTGATTTTGTAAGGGTCATATTTAAATGAGTATAACTCGATGTTAATGTGATATTTTTGCATATTTCTACCTACCAAATTGTACATAATTGAATTAGCTTTCCAATGATACCAATTTCTCCTTAATCCAATACCCGAGCGAAAAGTTATGCCCATTTTTGTGAGAGGCAGTAAGCATAGGCGATTGGTTAGGCGCCGCCTAACCCAAGCATAGGCAATTAGTTAGGCACCGCCCAACACAAGCATAGGCGATCACTTGGGCTCCGCCTAAGCCAATTCCAGGTGTCAAAAACACTCCGTCTTGAGTTATTTTAAAGGTAATTAAGTCTTTAAATACTACTTACACGTCCCTAAACTTAACCCTACGAAATTTATATCTTCCAAACATACTGCAACCCTATTTTCATCTCAAAGATCATCATCCAAGAGCACTAAAGGAGAAAAACAACTAGGGTTGCATAAGTAAGCTTGAAGATCCGATTTCAAGGAAATTCCTCCATCAATCATCAAGAATCTTCCTTCTAAGGTATGCATAGTGTTCATCTATGGATTCAATTCGTTCATAGAGTTCAAGAATCAATCTTTAAAATACAAAAGCTTGGTTGATTGTGGTGATATGATCATACCCATGTTGATGCTTGTTTGTTTCGCTATATGATTGTATACGTGAGTTGATTTATGGATCCCTTTCATCCATAAAGCTCAAAAACCCTCTTTTTCATTATAAAATATGATTTCTATATTATTAGGTGTTGATGATCATGTTGTTGATATTGGGTGATTCCAAAGATGGAATCTTTATATGTTTTTATGAATTCATGATACCATATGAGTGGGAAACATATAGATTTGGTTGTTCATGATGTATAATTTGATGATTTTACCTATGCATAAGATGTGCATGTAAGGTGTTTGATAAAATGCCTAAGGAAGTAGAAATCATGTAATATAGCTAAATTGTGACTAAGTGAAGGATTCATGATATGACTTTACGTCCCAATGACTTCTATGTTGAAAATGTGCCTTGTAAATGTTGTTGGAATACTCATGAACTATTCTTATAAGATTATGCTATGTTTACTTGCAAATCCTACTTATGAACAAGATGTATGATAACCATCCAGTCCACATGAACTTCCATGCTATTGGTATGTGTTGCCAATATGATTATGCAATAAACATGATATTAAGATTGTGCAAGTACTTCCATGTGATATGAAATCCTTTCCATGCAATACATTGTTGATAACCATGCTTAGTATGAGATCCCTACTTATTATATTATAAATTATGGACTCTACTCTTATGATCAAGTCAATCATGTGTGTCAGTTTACTTCCATCTAGTCCTGAGGGTACTTGTACCCGAAAAATATAGTTGTGTTCCTAGAACCATGTTATGTTTTCACAATACTCTCAGTCAAGCCATGATCTATAGAATTCAGTCAGTCATGTGACTCAGAAAAACTCAGAAATCTCAGTAATCTCAGCAGTCCAGTAATCTCTGTAATCTCAGTGCTCAGTAACTTCAGCAACCTCTATATTCACAGTCAATCTCAGTAATATCAGTAGTCCAGTAATCTCAGTAATCTCAGTGCTCAGTAACTTCAGCAACCTCAGTATTCATAGTCAATCTCAGTAATCTCAGTAATCTCTGTGCTCAGTAACTTCAGCAACCTCAGTATTCATAGTCAATCTCAGTAACTTCAATACTCTCAATCAGTCCTTAGAACTCAGTACATTCTGTCAGTCATTGGTATCCAGTAAACTTAGTTTAGCTCTGCTAAATAATACCATTAGTATCAGTCCAGTTAATCAGTATCAGTTAGGCTAATCATTTCAGTTCAGTTATTCAGTTCAGCTTAGTTATTCAATTCAGTGTCCTTCAGATGGCTCTAGAAGTTAGCACCGAGTAAACCCAAGAATGGGAACTCACCTGCCAGTTCAGGGTGTGATTCTTAGTAGCAATCCTTGTGTTCCAGAACTACGTAGCCAGCGTAGGTTGAGACATCTTAACCCATCAGATTAGGGTTGATGAGGTGTCTTAACCCATCAGTTTAGGGTTCCCACCGTTCTCATTGAGTACTCGCCAGATAAGGGTCACTCACAGCTGTCCTTACCAGTGGCACGGTATTGACACCCCTCTAGTCGAGGCAGAGATTGGGCCCTAGCTTAGCCATAACGGCATACACGGGGCATGTCGGTTAAAAACTACCTCCCATAATTTTAGTATCAGTCTCAGTCAAAGAACTCAGATAGTTTTTCAGATTTCAGTATATCAGGACTGTCAGATACAGTCAACTCAGAAATAGAATTGAACTCAGATAGTTTCCTTCAGATTTATGGACTGTCAGATATAGTCACTTATGCTATCAATCACAAAATTTATCAGAACTTATGCTATTAGTACTCAGCTTTAGGACTGTCAAATACAGTCAATCAGACCAGTTCTTCATAATTCGAACTGTCAAAAACAATTCATTTATCAGTAATGAAATATTAGTCTCCCAGTATTCAGTAATATAGTATCAGATCCATCACTTATTTTTGATTTACATATTAATATCAGTAAACTCAGTCTTTCAGAATCTCATTATCAGTACACTCATGTTGTCAGTATTCAGACTCAGTAGTCAGTATCTCCACGAGTTCAGTTATAGTTACATATGTATGTATGTACTCTCACGTTCATATCAGTCAGTATTTTTCATGCATATAACCCTTTGCATTTATCCTACCTCACTCATATACTCAGTATATTCAGACGTACTGACGCATTTGTACTATGGTGCTTTATCTTATGTTACACTATAGGTTCAGAGGCATGAGCTCCAAATCAGTAGTAGATTCTAGGATCAGCAGTCAGAGTTAGACGTGAGTCCTCATCCTTCGAGGACATGATGATTTCATTTCTATTTCAGTTTTGAATTTATTTTGGTAGTTGGAGTTAGTTGGGGACATGTCTCATCAACTCCTTTTTCAGTTCAGTTAGAGGCTTTCAGACTAGATGTTAGATTAGATGTTCAGACTTCAGTATTTATGTTTCTTTTTGGTATGGTTATACCATATTTTTCAGATATGTATCAGTATTAAACCTTATGGCCTTACAGTTTATGTTTCTA
This sequence comes from Capsicum annuum, assembly GCF_002878395.1. Classification (NCBI taxonomy): domain Eukaryota; kingdom Viridiplantae; phylum Streptophyta; class Magnoliopsida; order Solanales; family Solanaceae; genus Capsicum; species Capsicum annuum. The sequence continues at coordinate 303 of NW_025844620.1, read as the reverse complement.
CATATTTTAAGAGATATTATGCAGTTTACAGGTACAGATATTAGTCATGGGTTAGCTTGTGGTCCCTCGGGGTCATGATCATCGTGTAGCATTCCAGTTTAGCGAATTGGGTGTTACACAACTTTTCTCTTTTTCCTCTAGCCACGTACACCCTCGCCTCTAATTTTAAGTGGAGTGATGTCGGGGCTTGGTTTTACCTAAGTATCTATAGGATACTCCTCTACCTCGGCCCTCCTGCATAACTGAGTAATAAGAAAAGGAAAGGGAAGAAGTGGACCACCCTGAATCTTGAAATACCTCCAT
>NW_025844619.1:0-2678 GCF_002878395.1 Capsicum annuum | reverse complement strand
ACGTTACTAAGAGTAACGAATTACTTATAAAACATTACTGTAAGTAAGGTTTTATGGTCCGTTAAAAATCCACGCCGTTAATTTTTACTCTTACATTTTTTTAATAAAATAATAAGGTAATACGTTACTGGGAACTACGTTTATACTAGTTTTGTAAAATTAAAAAAAAAAATATTATTTTGGTGAATTGGTTCAAAAAATGGCTTATTTTGATTGAGAATTCAAGAACTTTGCCTTGGGGAGGAAAATAACAATTGGAAGTACTAGGTGTTAACGTTGGTATGTATTGAGGAGCAAAATGAGTGATTCGTGTTCACGTCTCATTAGCTAATTGGTGATGTAATAATATATTAAGGTGATGATGATTAATAATTGGTCCAAGAAAATGGTCGTGGTCTGCAGCACTACAACTGAAACTTTGAACTTTTCTTTCCTATGGAAGAAGCAATGAGGGATCTAGTTTAGGAATAAGCATGGATAATATATATACAATTAGTTACGAGGATAAAGAGTAAAAGTTGTCTATCAAAAACATTTGATCTCTGTTAGTGGCAGTGGAGGAAGAAATGAAAAACGGGTCGGAGAGAGTACTATAGTAAGCCACTAGCAAGTGGAGAAGGTTGATGGTGAAATGATGTAATGGAGATAAGTGATGGTCCAAAGGCATCGATAGGCACTTAAACTTGTTCTCAAAATTTATTTAGACTCTTAAACTATGGCTTATACCTATCAGGCCCCTAAACCCCCCAAATTTTGTTTCAATTGGGCATTTTTTTCTCTATTCTCACCAGCTTGTTTGCGCGTGTCTCCAAACGCCTCTGATGTGGAAAGTTGTCCACATAAAACTCTCCACGTGGATAAACTAAATCCACGTATACTTATTACATTTTAAATGAAAAAAATCATTTGAACGGTTCTTTCTCTCTCCCCGTTAACTCTCTCTCTAAGATAACCCTAAATTAACCCTAATTTAACCAATATTCCACTCAATCGAAAGAGAAATTTGGGGATTTTTCACAAATCTTCCTCGTGTAAGTGTTATTATGATTTATATTTGTTAAATTTTGTTGAATTTTAGCATATTTTAATTTTTAGGGTTTTGAAATTTTACTGTTAAGGCTGTGATTTTGGGAGTATTCCGTCTCTTTCTTACATTCATTAAAGGTTGTAGCTTTTAGCTTATTGGTGTGTACTTTGGGTATATTCCGTTAACTAACTTTGAATTCTTACCCTTTTGTTGTAGGTGACATAACAAATGAAGATAATATTCACAAAATTTCACCATGGGAGATCTTTTTTCAACAAGGGTGTCCCTACATATGTTGCAAGTTGTATGCCAGAGCTAAGGTATATTGACAAGGACCATTTTTCATGTTGGAATTGTTATTTTATACAAAAGATTAGGGTATGGCACTGTTAGGGGGTTTTATTATCAAGATGCAGTAACTAAGCAGTTCAACTTGGTTAAGAGTGACAGACATCTCGTTGAACTAGTTAAAGACTTAAAATATGAGGACTTTATTGATTTTTATGTCTATCATGTTTTAGATGAACCAATTCTTGACCTTGATGGTCCCACTGATTTTTTACCTGCACCTGATATTATTGAGTGTGCAGACCTAGAAAGAGAAAGTGTTGGTGTTGATGATAGTGCTAACATAGAGAGGGAATCTCACTACTAAAAAAAATTAAAAAATCGACCACAAAAAACCGACCACATGTGGTCAACTTTTTTTTTTTTTTTAATTTTCTTTTTTAAAAAGCGACCACAAGTGGTCACTTTTATATTTTAAAACTTTAAAATAACTTTTCAATAATTATTAATTATTTTATAAATAAAAATTAAAAAAATAAGAAACCGACCACTTGTGGTCGGTTTTTATATTTTTTAATTTATTTTTAAAAAAACGACCACTAGTGGTCGTTTTTTAATTATTTTTTTTAAAAAATATTTTAGAAAAATATTTTTAAAAAATCAACCACAAGTGGTCGGTTTTTAAAAATTCTTTTAAATTTTTTTTAAAAACACTGACCACTAAAAAAGAAAATATTTTTTAAAAACCGACCACTTATGGTCAGTTTTTGAACTAAAAAAAATAACACTCAAATTACACTGATCACATGATGTCGATAACGGTCTGTTATAAGGTAATATAATTGTGGATGTGATATATATAGTACTCATTCAAGCGTTCATATACATAAATATACATATATATATATATATATATATGTATGTATATATATATATACTTATATATATATTATCTAGTGATCAATTGATGAACGATGTAGTCAAAACCTAATATTGTATTAAGATAATCAAATATAATCAATTGATCACTCATCTGAGTAAGAATAAAAAGCACATCGCATTATATTATTGGATAATATACTTGTGTACGTATTTGATAGATATAGTATGTATTTAGAACTTGATATAGTTGATAGTGTGTATATGTGTGTGTATGTATAGGTATATATATATTTATACATATTATACAGTGAAGGTATATTAATGACATATGATAATGTAATCGATAATTCATCTGAGTATTTGTAAAATACGTTGTATATTATTATGGGGTAGTAAAATCGTGTATTTGATGTTTATAGTACGTATCTGAAAGCTGATAGACAATTAAATATATGTATATACGTATATCTCGTGTAGTGAC
>NW_025844618.1:429-1103 GCF_002878395.1 Capsicum annuum | reverse complement strand
AATCATAGAGACCTATCATGAATCCTTCACTTAGTCACAATTTAGCTATAATGCATGATTTCTAGTCTCTTAGGTATTTTATCAAACACCTTACATGCACAACTTAGGCATAGGTGTAAATTATATAATTACTCATCATAAATAATCAAACTTACATGTTTCCAACTCATATGATGTCATAGATTTATAATAACACAAAAAGATTCTATCTTGGCATCATTCAACATATAAACATTATCAATAATCCATTCAAAACATGAAAACCATAATATATAGTTTTAGAAAAAAAGGGTTCTTGAACTTCATGGACGAAAGGAGTCCATGAATGGACACACGCATACCTTAGAAAGGAAACCTTGATGATTTGCTGGAGAGTTCTTGGGTTGGAAAACTTAATTCTTGATTATCTTGGAAAAAGGTTGAATCTTGCTTTTGAGAGATGAGTTTGATAAAAACCCTAATCTTGTGGTTGAGAGTGTAAGAGAGGGTTTTTGAGATGCTTAACTGAAGAAAAATGGAAAAAATTATGCCTCTTTAGGGTTATAAGTCGTGGAAGGTGAAGGAAATGATCAAAATACCCTTGCAAAAATGCCCTTGAATTGCTGAAAAAATATACTTGACGACCATTCGTGACGGCCTATCACGGACCTGACGGCCTGTCACGGATGGCGTCA
>NW_025844618.1:0-329 GCF_002878395.1 Capsicum annuum | reverse complement strand
AAACCCTAATCTTGTGGTTGAGAGTGTAAGAGAGGGTTTTTGAGATGCTTAACTGAAGAAAAATGGAAAAAATTATGCCTCTTTAGGGTTATAAGTCGTGGAAGGTGAAGGAAATGATCAAAATACCCTTGCAAAAATGCCCTTGAATTGCTGAAAAAATATACTTGACGCCATCCGTGACAGGCCGTCAGGTCCGTGATAGGCCGTCACGAATGGTCGTCACAAAAGGGGTCAAAATTACTGATTTTCTGCCCAGGGATTACGACATTGTCAGAATGTGACGACGTCATCAAAGTGGTCATCAGAAATGTGATAGCCCGTCAAAAACG
>NW_025844617.1:7029-9359 GCF_002878395.1 Capsicum annuum | reverse complement strand
CCCTTCAAAGATATGATTCACCGATACTGTATCAAAAGTTTGATAGAAAAATATCTCCTCTACATTGTTTGCTTCAATAAGGGACAAGGGGGAATCTTCGTAGGTGGACAAATCCCCTTCACCATGAATAACCACTTCTTGCCTGTCATGCTCAAACTTGATCATTTGGTGCAATGTAGATGCAACCGCCTTGGCCTTGTGGATCCATGTTCTTCCCAATAATAGATTGTAAGAGGAGTCTATTTCCAACACTTGAAACTCTATGGCAAACTCAACTGGCCCTGTAATCAACATTAGTTCTATTTCGCCAATGGAGTTTGATTTTGCACCATCGAAAGCCCTGACACATACATTGTTGGACCTGATCCTCTCAACATCAATATTCAACTTTTACAAAGTAGAAATAGGGTAGATATTTCCACCTGAACCTCCGTCAATCATGACATGAGTGACGGAGAAATCTTAGCATTTTACTGTAATGTAAAGACCCCGGTTATGCCCCATACCTTCAATAGGAAATTCATCATCAGAGAAGCTGATTCGATTGACCTCAAAGATTTTTCCAACCATTTTCGTAAGATGATTTACTGTAATCTCCCTAGGAACATATGCTTCATTTTATACCTTTAATATAATATCATGATGTTCCTTGGAATGGAACAACAAAGATAAGAGGGAAATTTGAGCAGGGGTTTTCTTCAACTGATCTATTGTTGACTACTCTGGCAACCTCATCTTTTTCAAAAATTCTTCATCATCTTCTTCGATGACAGGCTTTTTGATAGATAAAGGTCCACTCACAATTGGTTTGGACTTCCTTAAACTTTCAGGCACGAAGCATCTTCCTGACCAAGTCAAACCCCCTACCTCATCTACATCTTTCACTACTTCCTTCCCTAATAGGTTATCATAGTCCGTTCATAGTTCTAGGGAACATTTTTCATATCAACTATCGGAGGTTGAGTCACCGGTTTGATGATAGTAGGGGACGTAAGTGCTTCTTTCACCATCAATATAGTTTTACACGGAGCTCCTATCACCGTCAACTTAGGCTTGTCTTGACTTAAACCAACGACTGCTTTGACTCCTTTCACTGTGATCATGGGTTTCTTTGTTCTTTCTTGGACTTTAGCTTTTCCCATTCCTTCCTGGCTTAATGACATTGCTTTTAACCAATCTTCTACATTCACTGATTTGTCCTCATTGGTCTGTATTCTGACAATAGTCTTATAACACCTTGACGACTCTTTCCCATCATATATCAGTTCTAACATATTGGTTTCAACATGGGTTGGCAATGGATTTTGGTTAATGTTTGGAACCTCTGGGGCCTGGAATAGCATCTGATTTGTGTCAATTAAATCATGGAAAACTCTCTTCAAATGCCAGCATTTCTTGATATCATGCCTTGGCATGTTAGAACAATATGCACACCTTAATGAATAATCAAGATTTCTCGGAGGTGGATTGGAAAGCCTTCTTTGAATTGGGCTTAAGACCTTCATCTTTCTCAACCTATCAAATAAGATAGCATGTGACTCTCCAAGAGGTGTGAACTGATTTTTGACCGTCTTCTCTTTCTTATACTTGGGCCTGGGTTGGAAACTGGGTTTGTAGGGGTTTTGGTAATTTAGTGGAGCTGATGGATGATTTTGTGGAGCTTGTATGCCCCATTATGGGTAAGAAGGGGTTTGGGCATATGGATATGTGCTATATACTGGGTACGGGTGGTGGTGGAATGGAATATAATGGGTTTTGTAGAGGGTAGTAATGGTGGGGAAGGATATATGGCGCTTGGGCGTAGACTTGGGCCTGGGATTGGGGATAGGGGCGAGGAGGTCTTTTGGGATAGGAATGGGTTCCAGCTATAATGGTCGCCACATCCTGTTTCTAATTTTTACCTCCAAACTCACCAGATCCACCTTAAATCACTTGTGTGGTGGCTTTCAACGCGGAAAAACTCACTATTCAATCGGTCTTGATTCCGTTCTTTATCATATCTCCCATTTTGAGGACTTCAATAAAAGACTTTCATATTGTCAGAAGTAAATGTTGAAAATAGGTCTCATACTGTGCCAGAATGAAGACCTCTACCAGCTTACTCTCCTTCATTGGAGGTTTTACCCTTGTGGCCTGTTCACGCCATCTTACTGCGTATTCCTAAAAGCCTTCAGTACTTTTCTTCTTCATGTTGACCAGGGATTTCTCATCAGGAACCAAATCAACGTTATATTGAAAATATTGCACAAATTGAAAATATTGCACAAATAAAACCAGAAGCAACTCTTCTCTCTCCCCCCCCCCCCCCCCCCCCCCCCCCCCCCCCCCCC
>NW_025844617.1:0-6929 GCF_002878395.1 Capsicum annuum | reverse complement strand
AAGTTAATGTCTGGGAACACGCAAAGATCTTTATAGGCAACACTTTTATAACCTCCGACTCCCTACAAATTTCTCATGGCCTGTTTTAAACTATTCAACTTCCGCGCCATGACTTCTTGTTCCTCTATTGTAGCAGGCTTCTCTGCATCTAATAAAAACGTGGGTGGCTGAGTGTATCCATACGGTTCATTCATCTACAAAGTGGGCTCCGGGGGACAATACTGATTCTCCAAAATTTTAAACATTGGTTCACTGGTAGACTGAGAAAGTACCATTATTGGAAACACAGCATAGGTGGGAGCTTCAGGCGGTGGCAGAACCACAAACACAGGCACTGCCGATGGCACCGGCTGAGTCACGGGCCTTGGTTGAGGAACTGCTAGGGGCACACTAGAAGTGCCAAGGTAATATTGCCATGGTGTAAATCCTGGTGCGTGCTCCGATGACTCAATGGGAATAGAGAATTGAGCCTAAGAGAGCGGTGGCTAATTGGGGATATTCCCAAGATCTTCAAGGAGTGGAGGAGAAGGCATGCCACTAGCCTATGCTCGATGCGAATCTAGCAATTGTTGTCTAAGTCTCAATACCTCATCAATGCGTTCTAAACTTTCTTCCCTGGGATCCTGATCTGGGTCAATGAGTGAATTTTCAATCTCCCTACTAGCCATGGCAAGCTTCGCTTTTGATCTAGTGAAGTACGGATGACTAGCCATAGTGCTACAAACCAACCACTTATATGAAAGAACATGCTCATCAAAGATAAAACCCGTTAGGACTAGGTTAGGCCATAAGCATAGAAATCACACTGTATACATTCTAGGTTTATGCACATTTCTACCAGCCTTTGAGGGTAATGGGGCCATTTTAACATCATCCCGATTTCCCCATTACAATATCACACCTCGTTCTTTCTGCTTTTCACCTCACTTCTCTTTTCTTTTGCATCGGTCTCTTCTCTTCCTCTTTTCTTCTCTTATTGCTCTTTCCTTTTTTCTTCTCTTATTGCTCTTTCTTTCTTTCCTGCTCTCGCGATCTCATTTCCTTTTATCATTCTTTATGGCTTTTGTTTTTCTTTAAAAGAGGAAAAATTGGGGAAAATCAAAGAAACAAAATGATTAGATCGAACCCAAAAGTAGGTTGCCTACGTATCATGTGGTACATGAATCAGATCTTGCATAGTTCGGGCAATGCATGCATAAACACCACAAAGTTGAAGATTATTTTTTTTGAGAAAGAACACACAAAAGGAAACCATTCCGCAACTTCACTACATTTCGTAAAAGAGACAATTAAAAGAAACTTTGAGTTTAAGAAAGCTTAAAACTGATCAACAAAGACTAAACAACATTCTAGACCCATAAGATAACATGAGTAATACTCCTAGTAAAGACTCTTAACGTTTAAAACAAACTTGACCCCGACTGAACAAAGACACAACAATACAAAGAAAGAAAAATAAAGGACTCAAACTAACTAAAAGATAAGAGTTTCTCCTGCACATTGGTGCGTTGTGGGATGACCCTGGCTGAGATGGACCTGTCTATGAAGTTCTTTTTCTCGCATTCAAACTCTGTAGCATATCCTGCAAAGACACCCTGATATTTGGGAAGAAGTTTCTAGCACATATCCCCGCCTCATGGAGAGTGCATCTGGAGAGATTGTTCTACCACCTTTCTACAGTCTTGAGCAAATTAGATAACTGAACTCTCAGTGTCTCTACTTTGGCCCCCGCACTTTCATCCTGACTGTCATCGACAATGCATTCTTCATGTATTCTTTCTCTAAGTTGCAAGGGCAATGGCCTACTAATACCCTGAGGTATGGTTTAAAGCCAAATCTCCAAACCAACTTTGAGAGTATACACACCTAGCTTTATTGCGTGATTCCAGAATTCTTCGTATTTACTTTTGCCTAAGGCTTGATCCTTAAAATGCTCGACATCCTTCAAAAGGTCCATTACCGGTGAAACATCCTTAGTCTACCCAACTGCGCATTACCCTAAAAGGAGAGTACGGTCTGGTGCAATTGATTCCTAACAAGAGTAAAAGAGGTTGCATCCGACAACCAGATAAGATTATTTTTAGACGAAACCAAAGATAGGTCCATAGAATGTTGTCTTTAGTTCTTGATTCAAGAAATTCAATCCAAGTATCAATCCCTATCAGTAGCGAGAACTTATCAAAACAAATTCTCTGATTCATGGCATTCACTCGCTCGGGCATACAACGATCAATCACATCCAACCTAATCAAAGAAGGCTCACGCAAGTGCTCCATCATCTAAAATTACAATATCAGGTTGGTTTCCTCAAAGAATCTCATCCCACCCTTCACCTCGATTAAAGCTTTATATATTTTTGCCAAGATCATAGGTACGAGTGTGAATGTTTCCCCTATATTTTTATGAAATAGGGCCATCATTACAGTCTGTAAGAGAGTATTAACCTGTCTTTCTTCTAATGGGAAGACCAAAATGCCCAACAAAGCGAGAGTGAAGACTTCCAGATGATGTTTCTTCCAATTCTCCTTGGTTGTATAGAGCTCATCCCAAAAGCAATCAAAACCATCTGAAGGCCCAAACCGAGCATACAAATAATCAAAGAAGACCCAAGATTGGTTAAGGCACGTCAAGTGGTTGTTCGCCTTTAAACCATAACCATGAAGAAACCATGTGGGAAAATGAGTTCGTGCCCGAATCATTGTTTTCTTAATGTAACGCAACTTAAAGAAACCAGATATCTCTGCCAGAGTAGGCATCATTTCACAATTTTCAAACCTAAACACCAAACAACTTGGATCCCAAAAAGTCGATATAGCCTCGATCAGGTCTGACCAGGGCGTAAGATCTAGGAGGGAAGTGAGAGTGCCTAACTTCTTTGCCAACCCCTGTTGCTCGACGTAGTTAAGCGTGCCCTACCAATTGATTAACCTTTTGGGCATCTTGCCAACCATTCGGACTCTGGACTTTGTGGACAGATCCATCCTGTAATAAAACATAAGACATTATCTCAAAAATTCAACAGGAATGAAAGATTCCCAACCCTTGGGAATTTGACGCGGACATATGTCGAAGGTACAAACCACTTTATGACTCCAATTCGCCGAACAGTATCACTGAATAAAATCAGCCTACTTGGCTAAGACCTGCTAACAACACTAACTTACGAAGGGAAAGACCTAGGCTAAGACTAAGACAAAGGCAAAAATAAAGATTACCAGACCCACCGAGGGACGGGAATCAGGTATGCGTAGTTCGTCCAGATTGGACAATTAAGGATTAAAACGATCTAAGACTTGTCTTGAGAAAAGAGATTACAGACGGACAATGATAAATAAAATCTTTTTGGATTTTTTAATTAAACGCTTTACATAACACTGACACCAAAAACTATGAATGAAAAATCTTTTTGGTATTTTTATGAAAATGTACAAAACTCCTACAATTTTTGCATTTTTCTTTTATAAATACTCATGTGAATAAAAATCTTTTTTGAAGTTTTCGAATTGTGAATACTCGCTTAAGGAAACAAAAGAAAAATCTTTTTGATGTTTTTGATTTTGACAAATGAGTGCAAAAGGTAAAAAGATTTTTTTTTGAATTTTTGGATTGTGAAAAACAAAAGCCCTAAAGAACTCTAAAAACTACGAAACTCTCTCTTTGCTTTTTTTTTCTTTTTTTTTCGACTCACTTTTTTTCATTGCCTACACACTTTATTTGTAACACATGTTTTCCCCAAATTAGTCCGCCAAAAGACCCCATTACCCTCAAAGATGCAACATCTAGCATGTAGGGATGTGGTAGAGGTGAGTCTCCTATAAAGGACCAAATGGGCCCCGATAGGTCTCAATATGATGCACATAAGTCTAACCTAGAGGCTGACCTATGTTGGGGTTCACTAACAAGGCTGTTCGGGGGAGCGTATGGTCGATAGTGGTTGCTTTAGCTGTCCACCTACTCCATACCAGCCAATGGCTCCCCCCTAAGATAAGGGTGACTCAACTATAGGTCGTGTACACAGCATCTACTATGGACTTGTTGTAGAAAAAATAACTCAGGTTATGCACATGATGCCAGATATAAAGCGGTAATACATAATAGAAAAAGTATGTGCAAAGAGCACGTAGGAACTCAACAATGATAAAATAAACAACAAACGATAACACAAACAATGTTTACACACACATAATGTCAAACTAAGCCGATACGACTCCCAAAAAAATAAGCTCGAATTCTGAAAGATCCCTAGCAGAGTCGCCAGAGCTGTCACAACCTTTTTTTTGACACGAAAAAGTTTGGATTTTATGGTTCGAAAGGGTTTTTATTATTAAAGTGACAAAAAGATTAAAATTTGTTTTTAAAAAGGACTATTGATATTTTTTATTCAGAGTCGCCACTAGACATAATCTGGTGTGCCAAGTCACCTTTGGAAAATCCTTTTCAAAATATTTTGACTTTTGAAACTAGTTTGCGAACAGAGATTCCGGCTAAGGAATTCTGTTAACCGAAGGGAAGGTGTTAGGCACCCCTCGATCCCATGGTTTGACCATGATCATTTAGTAGGGAGTATTGGCTAACTTGACATCAACAAGTGTATAAACCACACGAAACACATAAGGCAATCAATCAAACAAACACACCCAAACAAATCTCTAAAATAATGTTTAGTCCAATTATACATACCAAAGTAAAAAAAAATACGAAAATATAAATTCTATTCTAACCTACCCTAATCCTAACTACGCTCCCATGCTACTTGATGCCTCGGGCCTTCATCATGGATGTCATCCGAGTACAAAATACTTTGGGGCATTCCCAGGCGAAATGATACAATCGAATCAAGCATGACAAACTTAGAAAATATTCAATAAACATTCCATATTCAAACATTCAACGAAAAACTAAATCCTAAATTTTGCCTACCCGAACTTACATTGCCTATCCGTTTCCATATGTCATAACTCTTTCACGTTCACACAATGTTTATGCTTATTCAGGATTAACAAAAACAATAATAAACCCACGTTAATCTAATTCAACCCCTTTTATCAAGTTCTCAATTCCACCCCCCGCTAGCTTCGTTTTTATCAGTCAACAATCAACACATGATTAAATTCTTTACTCAAACCACTATAGCCGAATCAACAAACTTCATGATCAACATCAACAATAAAGCCAACAAACATAATAACATCACACATAATCACAACCAATTCGACCCACCAAGATAAATAACAAAGAGAGTGGGTTAAGAAATAGACCTTTTGATATCGAATTTCGTTGATAATATGAGTTAAGAAAACCCGAGTTTGGAATCCTCGATAGCACCTCAATGATGAATAAGCTCCAAACTTGATATTAGAATAATAGCCAAGCAGCTTCGAGACCAGCGAGTATGAACTCCTAATGCAGGATTTAAATCATGAACAAGGACCCGATTAACCATGAAACCAATCGAAATCTGATATCGACGACGAACAAAATAAAAGAAAAACCCAAAATCCCAACGACCAAATAGAAAACTAAAACCTGATGTAGAACGAGCTCCGGTGAGCTCCGATGATGGACGAAATAGCGGGTCAAGATAACGATGATGCGTTCTTATATTTCTAGGCCAGATTCACTTCAAAGCCTGTAAGAAAACTATGAGATTTCTCTAATTTTGAGACAGGTCAGATAAGTCGACACACTGGATGGACCTCCGACAAAGAAGTTCACTGAAAAAATAAGCAACTCAGTGGATTCTCATTCTCGTCCCCTTTCTCAATCTCCCTGTTTCAACCTCTCTTCCTCTTATCAATTTTTCTTTCTATCTGGGTATACATCGTCAGTGTGCCTTCATAAAAGAAATGAAAAGAAAGAACAAAAAGAGAAAAAAAATTCGTGGTATTAGTTTTCTCTATGAGGATGATGATGAAGAAGCAAAAGGGAACCATCCAACAAATAGCCCCCCTTCCTATTCTCTATGTACGTGTATATATATTTCTATGAGTGGGGTGTGGGGCACGCGAGTGGGGTGAGGGGGTAGGGGTAGAATATCTCAAAATTTCCTGGGAGGTTCCTCGTGGGACCCCCTGGTATATGTTTATCCCTTTTTGCCTTTGTGGACAAGTAATATGAGGGGGAGGGGGTCACGTGGTTATGGGGTGTTGGGGGTAGGGATATGGGTAATGTGCCTTCTTTTAATTGAAAGGGTTGTTAGGATGTTGAAAAGAATAAAAGTTTGTTAGGGATTTTGTTGAGAGTTATTTAAGTATTTTTGTGCGATGTAATTACATGGGTGAGGGTACACAGTAGGATAAGGTAAAAATGGGTAAAACGATATCGGGGAGGGACGAAATTATGTGTCTACAAATACTATTTAAGATTCCATATTACAAAACATAAATATACTATATTTACAAAATCTAGTTTCAAGTAAAAATCGGAAATTATGTCCTATATCTATCTAAAAATGCATCATCCGTAGGTGTAAAACTATGGTTACTGAAGGTGCTAAAGTGGAGTGGTTAGATTTATAGTCACATGAAACTTGAATCAATTCAGAATTAACTAAAGATATGGCAACATGCAAAAAAAAAAGGTTTATATATATCATACGATATCAACTAGCTCAGATAAAGTTTTTAGGCTGGTATAGTGATGACATAATAGACACTTCAAGGTAGATGACAATTCTCCAAAATGCTCGATGCACGAGCCTAAACTCCTAGTCAAAACGCTCCGTGATGCATGAACCTAAACTGACAATTGAAATGCTTCTTGACGCACGAGTCTAAATTGCAAATTAATACGCTACTTAAGAGACGAGCATAAACTGCATGTTACTCCCACCCATCAAGAGTATAAACTGTGTAAGGACAAAAAAAAAGAAGGTTTGCTAGGTTGAAAACCTTGAAAGAGGGGGCCTAGGATAAACTTAGGACAAAAAC
>NW_025844616.1:0-1228 GCF_002878395.1 Capsicum annuum | reverse complement strand
GCCAGGGATGTGGAAAACCCCTGCCGAGCGATATTTTATGTGGATTAATGGCTTCCACCCCTCGAAACTTCTTAAGGTAACCTCTTCTTGCATCAGGGATCTACTCTTAGTCCCTTTTTTGTTTGCGTTGGTGATGGATGTGTTGACGCGACGCATTCAAGGGAAGGTACCATGGTGTATGCTTTTTGCAGACGATGTAGTTCTGATAGATGAGACTCGAAGGTGTGTGAATGACAAATTAGAGGTGTGGAGGCGAACTCTTGAGTCTAAAGGGTTCAGGGTGAGCAGAAGTAAGACGGAGTATGTGGAATGCAAGTTTAATGACGTGAGGTGGGAGAATGAGGTAGTAGTGAAGCTGGAAGCACAGAAGGTATGAAAGAGGTATAAGTTCAAGTATCTTGGGTCCGTGATCCAGAGTAACGGTGAGATTGACGAGGATGTCTCGCACCGTATTGGGGCGGGATGGATAAAGTGAAAACTCGCGTCGGGGGTGCTGTGTGATAAGAAGGTGCCGGCCAAGCTGAAAGGCAAATTCTACTGGGTGGTAGTCCGTCCGGATTTGTTGTATGGAGCGGAGTGTTGGCCAGTTAAGAACTCCCACATCCAAAAAATGAAGGTGGCAGAAATGCGAATGTTGCGCTGGATGTGTGGACTGACTAGAGGGGATAGAGTTCGGAATGGGACTATCCGGGAGAAGGTTGGTGTGACTTCAGTGGAGTGCAAGATGCGGGAAGCACGATTGAGATGGTTCAGACACGTGAAGAGGAGGGGCATGGATGCCCCGGTCCGTAGGTGTGAGAGGCTAGCGTTGGATGGTTTTAGGCGGGGTAGGGGTAGGCCGAAGAAGTACTGGGGTGAGGTGATTAGGCGGGACAAGAAACAGTTACAGCTCACCGAGGACATGACCCTAGATAGGAAGGTCTGGAGGGCGCGAATTTCGGCAGAGGATTAGGGCCAGTTTGGGTCGCTAGTGTAGGGAATTACTTAGTGGGGGTGTTATTCCTGTTATGATTTCGTGTTACATGTTCCATGTTTTATTACAAATCTGTGTGCTTTCCTCTGCTTTCCTCTATTTTATATTACTTATGGGTGCTGTATTTATGTTATGTAATCTGCTTCTTTGCTTTACTATGTGTTTGTGTGGTATCTCGTACCTTGAGCCAGGGGTCTATTGGAAACAGCCTTTCTACTTCATCAGAGGTAGAGGTACGGACTGCGTACATCTTAC
>NW_025844615.1:0-1380 GCF_002878395.1 Capsicum annuum | reverse complement strand
GCCTTCCGAGTTGTCCTCTGTTCATCCAATATTCCATGTCTCCATGGAATATTGGATGAACAGAGGACAACTCGGAAGGCAACTCGACTTCATAAGCTACCTTACAAACTTTGCTAAGAATTTGGTAAGGACCAACATAACAGGGACTAAGCTTCCCCTTCTTTCCAAATCTCTTCACCCCCCTCATGGGTGAAATTTTTAGATACACTAGCTCACCAACTTCAAACTCAAGGTCTCTCCTACTATCATCCGCATATGACTTCTGACGACTTTGCGCAATTTTCAACCTTTCCCTAATCAACTTAAATTTTTCCGTAGCCTCAAATACCGAATTAGGACCACTCACAACTGCTTTACCCACCTCGAACCAACCTATGTGTTATCTACACTTCCTCTTATATAAGGCTTCAAATGGAGCCATGCCAATACTAGGTGAAAACTATTATTGTAAGTAAACTCTATCAACGGTAAGTGATCATCCCAACTTCCCTTAAATTCAAGTGCATAGGCTCTCAACATATCCTCTAAGGTCTGGATGGTCTGCTCAGCCTGATCATTGATCTACGGATGAAAAACAGAACTCAAAATCACTTGGGTACGAAGACCCTTCTCTAAAGCTTTCCAAAATTGCGAAGTGAAGTGAGCACCCCTATCCGAAAAGTATAGACAAGGGAACTCCATGTAGTTTGACTAGCTCTCAGATATACAATCTAGCGTAATCCTCAGCAGCAGCCAACACAATGTCATGGGTGGGGTAATTTTTCTCATGGGGTTTCAACTGTCTGGAAGAATAAGCAATCACCTTACTCTTTTACATCAATACGCAAGCCAACCCAACTCTCAAAGCATCATAGTACACCACAAAACCCTCAATACCATCAGGCAAAGTCAAAACAGGGGATAAAGTAAGTCGAGTCTTCAACTCCTGAAAACTCTTCTCACAAGATTCGGACCACAAGAACTTCACTTTCTTTTGGGTCAACCGAGTCATAAGAGATGCTATAGAGGAGAAACCCTCAACAAAATGGTGGTAATAGCCAGATCAACCCAAGAAACTTTAAATATCAATTGGAGAAGTAGGTCTAGGCCAATTTCTAATAGCTTTGGTCTTTTGGGGATCGACTCTAATACCCTCAGAAGAAATGATATGACCTAGACTAGCAACTGAACTTAGCCAAAACTCATACTTACTAAACTTGGCAAACAACTTGTGATCTCTAAGGGTTTGCAGGACAGTTCAGAGATGATCAGAATGTTCATCCTCACTACGGGAGTACACCAGTATATCATCGATGAATACTATAACAAACATATCCAGATATGATCTAAACACTCGATTCATGAGGTCCATGAAAGATGCTGGGCTATTAGTTAACCCGA
>NW_025844614.1:1014-1706 GCF_002878395.1 Capsicum annuum | reverse complement strand
GAGTCTTTCATACATCCTGCATATTTCTTATAAATATTTATGATGATGATGTTTATACAACTGCATACACCCCGATATACTTGGTTTCTTTCCATTGTACTGACCCACATCTTCGGATGAGGGCTATATTTTCTTGAAATGAAGGTTCAGGTTCTCAGTTCTAGTTTTGGTAGTGATTCTTCAAGCACGCTGTTCTACATCCTCTGTTATGGTGAGTCTTCATGTTCTAAGGACATGATGTGTGATGTTGGTTTCACGAAATTGATTACATTTGATAAATGAGTATGAGTCAGTTGGGGCACATCTCAATGGCTCACTGGTTTTATTGATTTTCTTAGAGGCTTGTCAGACTAGTATAGATGTTGGGAGTTGACTAATAAGTCGTATTTTTTTATCTTTCTGAAATTCTTATATTCTTGGATGATGATTACTCTATTGATATTTGAGGGTTATTTTATGGAAACCCCATTGATTTGTATTAAAATGATTGAAAATGGCTCAATAGGTTAGGTTGCAGCTACTCATAGCCTCAAGCACCGTGTGACGCTTTGAGACCCATTTTTCGGGGTGTTACAAGCTTTGTATCAGAGCCTAAGGTTTTATGGTGTCCTAGGGAGTCTGACAAGCCGTATTAAGTAGAGGCTTGATCATCGGTGTGTAGCGTGCCACATCTATGAGCAAGAGGCTATTAT
>NW_025844614.1:0-914 GCF_002878395.1 Capsicum annuum | reverse complement strand
AGCTTTTCAGGCACTGGCCCAAGCTATTACTGCAAATGTTCAAGCCAATCCGGCTGCAACTCCACAGCAGGAGGGAAGTGATTCAGCTACTGCCAGGATCCATGACTTTATGCGGATGAATCAGCCAGAATTCTATGGATCCAAGTCTGATGAGGATCCACGATTGTTTTTAAAGGAGATGCGAAAGATATCTTAGGTGATGCATGTATCTGAGGAACATAGTGTGGAGTTGGCTACGTATAGGTTGAAAGACCTTTCTTATGACTGAGTTGTTGCTTGGATGAAAGGTAGAGGAGAGAGAGTTGTCCCTACAACTTGGCAAGAGTTCTAAGATACATTCCTGGATAAGTTTTTCCCTTTGGAGATAAGGGAGGAAAAGGTGGAAGAGTTTATGAACCTGCGACAGGGCTCTATGACTATTAGGGAGTACTGTCTAAAGTTCAATCAGTTGGCCAAGTATGCTCCTGACTTAGTGCCTGATAATAGGGCTTGTATGAGTAAGTTTGTGACTGTAGTGTCTATTTATGTGGTTAACGAGTGTAGGTCTTCTATGCTGACTTGTGAGATGAATCTTTCTAGGCAGATGACTCATGCCCAATAGATTGAGGCAGATAAGATTAAGGAGAGAGACAGAATGAGAGGGAATAAGAGAGCTAGGTCCAAGCAGCACGAATAGGGTCAGACTAGATTGCAAGGAGGGAGTCACCCTCAATATTAGGATCATTCATCTATGCCATCACCGTCATCTACTAGTGCTCGTGTGCCTAGAGATGGGGAGGAGCAAAGTAGCAGGTCTTATGAATCCAAGTCCCAGTACAGTGCTAGCAGTAAGACAAATCATCCATTGTGTCCTAAGTGTGGTAGGGTTCATTCAGGTGAGTGTTGGGGTGAGAAGAAGGGTTGTTTTCGGTGTG
>NW_025844613.1:0-3726 GCF_002878395.1 Capsicum annuum | reverse complement strand
TTTCAAAACAATATGTCTTTTGCTCAAAGGTTGTGTCCCTCCATTTTCCATTCACACCAATTAAATCCAACAATCCCCCACATGAATGGGGAATGGCTATTATGTAAAACTTTACGGACAAGTATGTGATCATCAAGCAAAAACTGATTGCATCTGGATAAGTGGGTTTCCCTTTGAACTTTCCGTAGTGAACATGCATCTGATGCACTCGGTCAATCGATAGATTTGATATCATTGAACCGTCGAGCTTTAATGTACACCTAGACAACACATGCCACACAGCCAGCCTTTTACCGTTTATGGTTCTCACGGTTTTGTTCTTTTCAGCCATGAACATGTTTCGGTTTCATGAAAGCTTAGAGAATAGGCCTTTACTAACATTCTCCATGAAGCGGCTTCTACTTCGCCCTCACATTGGTGATTTTTATACATTTAATCCTATAGATTTAAACTATTTGGTCAAATCTGCCAAATTTAGATAATCATTAAAATACTTTTCACCTTAAATCTTATCTTTGTTAACTACACATTGTCTACATCATGAGAATGGGTTGGATAATTGACAATGTTGAATCTGTTAGACATAACTTTATTTGATCTCCTTGAACCTAGCTCTTGGGATGTCCAGTCTGCTAGATAGAGTTACCGTCATGCTGACTTTTCCTAGGCCTTAAACCCATTCCCTTGGATGTCCTTTCCACTCCTTCTCTAGATAGGCCTTTTGTAAGTGGATCCGACACATTATCCTTTGACTTAACATAGTCAACAGTTATAATTCCACTAGAGAGAAGTTCTCTAACGGTATTATGTCTCCATCTTATGTGACGAGATTTACCTTTGTACATCATGCTCCATGCCTACCTATTGCCGCTTGGCTATCACAGTGTATACATACTGGTGCCACTGGTTTGGGCCAATAAGGAATATCTTCCAAGAAATTTCGGAGTCATTTTGCTTCTTCACTGGTTTTATCCAATGCGATAAATTCAGATTCCATTGTAGAGCGAGCAATACAAATCTGTTTGGATGATTTCCAAGAGACTGCTCCTCAACTAATAGTAAATACATATCCACTTGTGGATTTTACTTCGTTCGATCCGGTGATCCAATTTGCATCACTATATCCTTCAAGTACCGCAGGATATTTATTATAATGCAAGGCATAGTCTTGAGTGTATTTTAGATACCCCAAAACTCTTTTCATTGTCATCCAATGAGTTTTGTTAGGATTACTTGTGTACCGACTCAACTTACTAATAGCGCATGCTAAGTCTGGTCGTGTACAATTTATTAAATACATTAAACATCCCAATTTACTTACGTACTCCAATTGTAAGTCACTTCACCTTCATTCTTTCAAAGTGCAAAGATCACATCTAATGGAGTCTTGGCAATACTGAATTTTATATACTTGAATTTTTCAAGTACATTTTCGATATAATGAGACTGTGACAATGTCAACCTTGTAGAGTTTTGTGGATTCTTATTCCTAAGATCACATCCGCAACTTTTAGGTCTTTCATATCGAACTTACTCTTGAGCATTCGTTTCGTTGCATTTATGTCAAAAATGTCTCTACTAATGATCAACATATCATCCACATATAAACAAACAATGACTTGGTGATTCGGAGTTTCTTTAATGTAAACACATTTATCATATTCATTTATCTTGAACCTGTTTTCCAACATGATTTGGTCAAACTTCGCATACCATTGTTTAGGTGTTTTCTTTAGTCTATACAATTACTTAATAAGTTTACACATCTTATTCTTCTTTCCTGGAACCACAAAACCCTCAGGTTGTTCCATGTAAATTTCTTCCTCCAATTCTCCATTTAGGAATGTGGTTTACACATCCATTTGATGGATTTCAAGACCATATTGCCACCAAGGCAATTAACATTCGAATCGATGTTATCCTTGTAACTGGCGAGTATGTATCAAAGTAATCAAGGCCTTCTTTTTGCTTGAAGCCTTTTACTACAAGTCTTGCCTTGTATTTGTCAATAGTACCATCCGTTTTCATTTTTCTTTTGAATATCCATTTAGAACCTAAAGGTTTATTTCCTGGAGGAAGATCAACCAATTCTCACGTATGGTTGGTTAAGATTGAATCAATCTCACTATTGACTGCCTCTTTCCAAAAGGATGAGTCTAACGATGACATCGTTTCTTTAAATGTCTGAGGCTCATTTTCTAAGAGAAATATTACAAAATCTGATACAAATGTAGTAAAAGTTATTTGACGTGTACTACGTCTTGGATTTTCTTCATTAGGTACATTCTCACTTGGTTCATCTCGAGGTCGTTTAGACCCTCCACTAGACTGTTCATAACTAGTTTTATACGGGTAAATATTTTCAAAAAATTCAGCATTATCTGATTCACTTACCGTATTTTCATTTATATCCGAATGTTCGAATTTATGAACCAAAAATCGACATGCTTTACTGCTTTTAGCATATCCTATGAACACGCAGTCCACAGTCTTAGGTCCTATCTTAACCCTCTTAGGCATAGGAACTTGAACCTTTGCTAAACACCCCCACACTTTGAAATATTTCAAGTTGGGTTTCCTTTCTTTCCATTTTTCATAAGGAATTGATTATGTTTTACTATGGGGAACTCTATTGAGTATATGATTGGCTGAAAAGATAGCCTCCCCCCATAAGTTTTACGGTAAACCAAAACTTATAAGCAAGACATTTATTATTTCCTTCAAAGTTAGATTTTTCCTTTCCATAATTCCATTAGATTTAGGTGAATACGGGGTCGTAGTTTGATGGACAATTCCATTCTCTATACATACTTCGGCGAAAGGAGATTCATATTCTCTGCCCCTATCACTTCTTATCATTTTTATCTTTTTCCCTAACTAATTTTCTACTTCAGTTTTATATTGCCTAAACGCATCTATTGCTTCATCCTTACTATTTAGCAAGTGGACATAACAATATCTAGTGCAATCGTCAATAAAAGTTATGAAATACTTTTTCCCACCACGTGATGGTGTTGACTTCATATCACAAATGTCAGTGTGTACTAAGTCTAAAGGATTGGAATTCCTTTCAACGGACTTATAAGGATGCTTTGCATACTTTGATTCCACACACGTTTGACACTTTGATTTATTACACTCAAAGTTTGACAAAACCTCTAAGTTAATCAGTTGTCGTAACGTTTTGTAATTAACATGGCCTAAACGTTCATGCCACAAATTATAAGACTCAAGCAAGTAAGAAGAATTTGAACTTTTATTGATTTCAACATTCATTACATTCATCTTATAAAGGCCCTCGGTGAGATTGCCTTTTCCTACATACACTTCTCCTTTGCTAATTACAATTTTTTCAAAAACGGTTACACATTTGAATCCGCTCTTGTCTAGAAGTGAAGCAAAAATCAATTTCCTATGTAACTCCGGAACGTACACAACATTGTTAAGTATCAAGACCTTTCCTAAAGTCATTTTCAAGCCCACTTTTCCTGTTCCTTCTACCTTAGCCGTAGCAGAGTTAGCCATGTAGATTATTTCTTCTACTTAAGCCGGAGCGAATGACGAAAACAACTCTTTGTTGGCACACACATGGCGGGCGGCACCAGAATTCATTCACCATTCGTGAGGATTCCCCATCAAGTTGCATTCTGAGAACATAGCACACAGATCATCACATTCTTTTGTTGGACTCAACCATATTAGCTTGGTCCTTTTTCTTGCCTTTCT
>NW_025844612.1:0-1510 GCF_002878395.1 Capsicum annuum | reverse complement strand
GTGAAGGACCTGATTAGTATAGTTGTTTTGTTCAACTATCCTATCGAGGTCTCTATTGATAGGGGCAGATAGAGGTCTATCATGCTTCTTCTTGAATGGTGAAGCATTGAGAACTTTATTGGAATGAGGAATTTTTATCCCTTCGAGAGGAGGAGTAACAGATTTAATTATCTTGTTACTCTGAGTATAACATTTGTTAATGATACCGTTGAGGGATTCATTTTGGTTTTCCATTCTTCCGGTGAACTCAAACCATCGAAAGAATTCTATGTCACATCGGAGCCTTTTCATATCGGTTATCCATAGCCGACCTAACTCCTTTTGTTGTTCTTTGGAATAGGTACTGGTATACCATTTACTTTTTATTGTGTCCTTTGGGAGGTACCAGCGGACTTCAAGAGCTTTAAGATCAGGTGTATACTCTTCATCAAATTTGATGACGAGTAGGCTGGGGTCGGTCCGAATTTTTTGACGGGATATGGTAGGGGGAGGTTCCATATCAGAGGCTGTAGGACTGCCTGGATCATAAGGATTTTCAGGTTCTAGGGACTCATAGACCCTAGTGGATTGCTGATAATAAACTTTTGGGACAGGACCAGAGAAGTCGACTCCTCTTACTTTGCCCTTGTCATTGTTATTATCATTTTCGTCACTTCCCTCCTGGGTTTTTGAGGTGGAAGCTCTGTTCGAGATAGACCTACGAAACGAAGAGTTCCGAGGGGTGTCGAAGCCTAAGAATTTTAAATCAATCGAGCCATCAGGATGCTGAAGTGCCATTCATTACTATGGATGACTTCATCCCAAACCAAAGGCTTGGGAACAAAGACATTGGTTCTGTCTTTATTGGCCTCCATGAGTGTGGTGACACCCCTAGGACTTGTGAATCTAGCTTGGGGTGCTAGAGTTGTACCCATTAGTCGATAGTATACTCTGTATATTATTGCGATTTCTCTAGTATTATCCTTACTGTTCATGTTTTAGTTTTAACATTAAGGGTTAAAACATCCATGATGTTAGGATCATTAATGTCTACTGAGAAATTAGGGTAACAATTAAAGTATACCGGGCCATCAGCTAGGTTACTTTGGATAACTCCTAAGAGTGAGTCGTCAAAATTTAATAGACGAGCATCTCTTAGAATAGCACAGACAGGGATGTCTAGACCCTGTCTAAAGAGTGGCTTAATGGCCACTTGAACAAGTCCGATATGCAGATAATTAAACTGATTTTTAAATCGGTTTATGTCGTGGTCATTTAAAAGTTGAATAATTTCCAAAGAATTATTGATAGCAACCGTAGACTCAGAGGTCTTAATATTATGTTTTTTGAAAAAACTAAATTTTCTGATTTGATAAATCGTGCTAAAAGATTCTTCTGGAATACTCCAGTTTTGAAGATTATTTTCTATATTAGCAATCTGAGTTGCTTTAGAAGATAAGTTGATAGTATTTTTAGTATGAACGTTGGAATTCATATTTGAAAATACTGTCTAGAGACTGACTGGGAAAGC
>NW_025844611.1:0-2168 GCF_002878395.1 Capsicum annuum | reverse complement strand
AAACTTTGGAATGATTTCAAGAAAAGGTTTGATGAATCAAACTTGACCAGAATTTTTCATTTATGAAAGGAGATAGGGTCACTCACACAAGGTACAAATTCATTAACTACCTATTATTCTAAATTGAGAGATTTATGGGCTGAATTAGATGTTATGGTACCATCACCGGGGTGTGAATGTGAAGAAACAAAGCCTTTTTTCGAACACATGGTACAGTTATGTTTACTGCAATTCCTTGTTGGATTGAATGAAAGTTTTACTCAAGTGAGAAGTGCTATCTTGCTTAAAACATATGTACCTAGTATGAATCAAGCGTATGCAATAGTAAATTAAGAAGAAAACCAAAGGAAATTGGGAATGCCAGATTCTGGGAAGGAGGCTTTAACCTTGTTTGCTGGAAGGAATCAAGGTTTCCAGAAGAATCAACTTTATGGTTTACAGAAGAATCAATGCTATCAAGGATATCAAGAAAGTGATCAAGACGAGAAGTGTATCCACTGTGGGTGCAAAGGGAACTTGTCCATAAACTGCTATCGTTTAAAAGGTTATCCTCTAGATTTTAAGAGTAAAAAGGGTGAAAAGATTTTGAATGAACAAGGAAACAATGCTGGAACATATGCTCACAATCAAAATGACCAAGGAAATAGATCCAATAGATTCAACCTACTGTCTGCGTCTAAGTTGACAAAGACACTCAACTGCTGTGTGTATTTCTACCCTGATTTGTGTGTATTGCAGGAACTCTTCAATGGGAAAGTGATTGGGATTGGTAAAGAGTCTAGCGGCCTCTATATCTTAAAGAATAAATTTTCAGTTGTAGCTGGGACAGTGTTGAAGAACAAGGAGGATTCAAGGTTATGGCATCTTCATTTAGGACATACTTCACTGAAGACTATGAAACATATTCCATCACTGGAGAATAAAGTGGAGGATGATGTTCAAGAAGATTGTATGATATGCCCTTTGGCAAAACAGTGCAGGTTAAAATTTCCAGTTAGCATGACAAAGTCTAGTAGAGTTTTAGAAATTCTTCGCCTAGATGTATGGGGTCCTCACAAATATTCTACTCATGACAGAAAATATTATTTTGTCACCATAGTTGATGATTTCAGTAGATATACTTGGGTTTGTTTGTTACAGTCTAAAGTAGAAGTTGTGGTGGTGATGAAAGATTTCATTTCTATGATGTGTAACCAGTTTAATACTACAATAAAGGTGTTGATATCTGACAATGGGTCTGAGTTTTTCAATAACCAGTTTGCAAAACTTTTAAGTAAAAATGGCATCATTCATCAAAGTAGTTGTCCTTACACACACCAACAAGAGGTAGAAAGGAAGCATAGACATATACTTGAAATGGGTAGAGCATTGAAGATCCAATCAAAGGTACCAGCTAGATTTTGGGGTGAATGCATTAAAACTGCTGTTTATTTGATAAATAGAGTTCACAGCGTCATATTAAACAATAAATCTCCATTTGAGTTGTTACATGGGAAACTGTCGATCCTAGATCATCTCAGGGTATTTTGTTGTCTATATTTTGCCACTGTCTTGCCCAAAGGAACAAAGTTTGAGGCTAGAGAAAACGCTGCAGTTTTGGTTGGTTATTTTGATACGCAGAAGGGATACAAATTATTTGATTTGGAGCACAAAAATTTCTTTGTGAGTAGAGATGTAGTGTTTAGAGAACTCATCTTTGCTTTTAAGGATTCATATAAAGAATAAACTGTACCTGTTTTACGCCCAGTTGGTCTTGGTCCTCTAATAGAAGATTTGGTTGAAGTTGATTGTAATACCCCATAATTTTTCCTAGCTAATTTAATCTTTAAGTTGTCTAGTATTAGCTTCTAAATTGAATGATGTTTATTCCATTAGGAATCTTTAAGATTTTTATTTTTTTTCATGTGGGAAATTCAATAAGCTTTCCATCGATTTAAGATTCGCGCAAATTTGATAACCGAGTTAGAAGTTACGATTATTTTAAGTTTCCATCATAAAACAGTGCCATATTAGTCAATGGCGCGCTGTGCTACAAGAGTAAATGGCATTTAGCAAATTCCAGTATTGGTCCGCGATTATGGTGTATCGCGCTAGGGTCCAAATTCAAAATTGTCCTTTTTCAGTGTCTTAGCGCGATTTCCTCCGCGTCGTGCCAAAGTTCCAGGTTG
>NW_025844610.1:0-1818 GCF_002878395.1 Capsicum annuum | reverse complement strand
TCTAATACTAAGTTTTTCACAACCCGAGACTACCACATAGTTGTAATACGGTACTTGGAACCACATGCGCTCCCAAGCTAACCCATGAACTGTCATACTTCTTGAGCAACTGATTCAACATTTTAAATATCTAGTTCTGTTGTGCAGAAAAATAATCATAATGAAATCTATATAAGTATGTAAGTGATAAAAATTTTACAATCTAACAAAATTGAGGAAAGAACTCAAATTACATGACTGACTCTGACTGATATCTATGAAGCCTCTACTATACTAACTATGGATAGATGGTACATGCCTTCAACTACCTCTAATCAATACATATGGAAAATAAAAAATACAACACAGTACAGGAATTAAATTTGACTGGAGTCCCCAAAATAGGAGAACTCATCACCTATTGGTTGGAAGCTGCAACTATCTAATTATGATGCGTAGGCTATAACTGGTACCTACATTATGAGACAATGTAGCATATCAACATATATGTGGATCAGTACTTCTAAAATGTACTGAGTAAGTGCGAGTGAATGCAATAAGTAAAACTAAGTAGATACGTAATCTTAAAACATACATGATAAGTGCTAGTAGACTCACAAAGAGACTGTGATAAACTAAAAGCTGAAGTATCTTAAAACATGTATAACAAATATAATCTGATAAACTGGTGAATCACTACACTCAGTTTCTTATAACTTTACTTTATAATATAAGTAAAACTAAAGCTAGAAAACAGTAAAACACGGATACTGTATGAATGATGGGTACTAAACTATGTGATAGAAACTGACATAACTCGAGGATCGGAATATATAATTATCCTATGTATGAATGCATAAATATACAAAACCAAACATAGCATATACTAAGATGATCTGATTAACTTGAACGTCAGATAGTTGAATACTAAATAACTGATGCTTGAATACTGAATAGCTGGTATCTGGTTAATGATTAATTAAAAATTATCTACTGATTAACTAATACTAAATACCGATCATATAAGACTGAACTATCTTTAGTATGAATTACTGGACTTAAACTATGGAGTACTATGCATATAAGGTAAGGACTAACTGATCAACATGAGATACCTGAGCATGAATACACAAAAAATTGTAATATCTGAGAATGCATGACCAAGCATAAATTTTCAATCTAAAATAAGTCGAAAATCTAAATGACTGTAAACTATATAATAGAATAACTGAAAATCTGTACACTTGGTCAAGCAAACCTGGACTGAGAATACACTGAAATACTGTGCTGAGACTGTGGGAGGCATCATCTAACTAATATGCCCCAATCTGAGCTAATTGGGGTCCAACCCATAACCCCAGTTCGAAGGGTGTTAGTACCATGCCACGAGTACTAACTCTGGCTATGTTGATCCACTAAAGTTAAGTCCCGAAGGAATAAAGTGTCACCCTCTACTGGCTGGTGCCCTGGTGAGATATGTGGCAACCCTCAACTGGCAGGTTAACATCTCAAACCTATGCTGGCTATGTAGCTCTGGAATGTAGGGATTGTGACTAAGAGTCACACCCTTTACTGGCAGGTGATCCCCCATTCCTGAGTTCGCTCGGTGCTAAATCCTACTCCCAACTTAACTGACTTACTGAATTGATCTAAGTTTAACTGATTATGACAACTGACTGAATGAGTAATGCTCATACATATTTGAAACAATTCTGAAAGATACTGAGACTAAGTAAATAACTAAGTTTTGGATATTCATAACCCCCAGCACTAAATAAAAGTATCAATAAGAATATATATAGCTTTACAAATCATAATAGGGATCATTGTTCAAAATTC
>NW_025844609.1:380-1083 GCF_002878395.1 Capsicum annuum | reverse complement strand
TAAATGACAAGTCCATGTTAGCTATATACTTCAATATAAATCCCATGCTTTTCATGTGTTGCTATTGTGGTGGTATGAAGCATTTAATATAATGGAGATATACAATATGTACATAAAATATATCCATGCATTCCCTACAATGTTTAAGATATTGAATAACTATATGAAATATGATATCCCCTACTTATGATATTATGAATTGTGGACTCAAATCTTGTGATCAAGTCATGTCATGTGTGTTAGTTTTCTTCTATCGAGTCCTGGGGGTATTCGTACCCAAAAAACATAGATGTGTGCCTAGAGCCATGTCATGTTGTCACGATAATCTCAGTCAAGCCATAATCTATAGAAATCAGTCAGTCATGTGACTCAGGAAACCTCAGAAATCCCATGATCCCAGTTAACTCTCAGAAAATAGTACTACTCCCTTAGTCAACGGAAGTCAGTTAATCTGTCCATGTACAGTCATTTGAATCATGTTTAGTCTCTTCAGATGGGAGTAGGAGTTAGCACCGAGTGAACCCAAGGATGGGAACTCACCTGTATATGAGGGTGTAATTCTTAGCAGTCATCCTTGTATTCCAGAACTATATAGCCAGCATAGGTTGAGACATCGCAGCCTGTTATATGAGGGTAGATGATGTGGCTTAACCTGTTATATGAGGGTTCCCACTGTTCTCACTAGAGTTACCTATTATATGAG
>NW_025844609.1:0-280 GCF_002878395.1 Capsicum annuum | reverse complement strand
GGAACTCACCTGTATATGAGGGTGTAATTCTTAGCAGTCATCCTTGTATTCCAGAACTATATAGCCAGCATAGGTTGAGACATCGCAGCCTGTTATATGAGGGTAGATGATGTGGCTTAACCTGTTATATGAGGGTTCCCACTGTTCTCACTAGAGTTACCTATTATATAAGGGTTGCTCATATATTTTCCTTACCAGTGGCGCGGTACTGACACCCTTCCTGCCAGGGCAGTTATTGGACCCCATCTTAGCCGTAATGGCACATATGGGCATGTCGGTT
>NW_025844608.1:0-5366 GCF_002878395.1 Capsicum annuum | reverse complement strand
CAATGATAAAATAAACAACAAACGATAACACAAACAATGTTTATACACCCATAGTGTCAAACTAAGCCGATACAACTCCAAAAATAAGCTCGAATTTTGAAAAATCCCCAGCAGAGTCGCCAGAGCTGTCACACCCCCTTTTCACTCCAAAAAGATTTGAATTTTAAGTTTGAAAGAGTTTTCATTATCAAAGTGACAAAAGATGAAAATTTGTTTCGAAAAGGATTATTTATATTCAAAACTCAGAGTCGCCGCTTGGCATGAATCTGGTGTGCCAAGTCACCTTTGGAAATATCTTTTCAAAATGGTTTGACTCTAAAATTGATCCGCGAGCAGAGATTTCAGCTAAGGAATTCTGTTGACCGAGGGGAAGGTGTTGACCACGATCGCTCGGTGGAACATATCGGCCAATTTGACACTATGAATGTATAAACCACACAAAAACACACAACCAATCAATCAATCAAACAAACAAAAAACTCCAAAATTATAGTGTCCAGTCTAATTATACAGTCCAAAATAGAAAAATGCAAAAATGTAAACCAACGGTAACCTACGCTAATCCTAAACTACGTTCCAACGCTTCACCCGATGCCTCGGGCCTTGATCACAAACCTCCTTTGAAGATATAATACATCGGGGCATTCCCCGATAAATAAACACATAAAACATCGGGGCATTCCCCAGCTAAATGAATACTTTTTTCAAATACGATAAACAAAACATTCAACAAATATTTCAAACATTCCAACAATCCAACAATTCTAAATTTGCCTACCCGCCTACAGTTTGCCTACCCGCTCGACGACATATCACGTTCAACATCAACCATGAAGAAAATTATAACAATATTCATTTTTATCAACTTTCAATTCCCGTCTTCCCCAATTCCATTGTCAAACTAACTAATCAATTCTTCGACTATCAAATCCAACATCAACCACGTACACACTACAAAGATTCAAATATGCTAAACAAGTTATTCACACCCACAACAAACAACCAAAATTCCAAAATAGAATAGAGAATGAGATGAGAAATAGACCTCAATGCTTTTCAATTGAAATTGCTCCTTCCGACTAGAACCGCAAACGGAGTCTCGAACGGAACCTCGACAAATGAACAAAAACCGACTATCAACCAACTCAATCGCAAAACCTCCTTGAAGATTGATTCGAATAGAATTCTGGAAACCTAAATGGATAACCCAAAATAAAAGTCGCACGACCCGAACCCTTACACGATTTTTGACGAAGCTCCGCCGAAATCAACTAAAAAAACTAGGCCAATTTCGAGTGATTTAGCGACTGGTTTTGCGTTTATCGATGGTGGGAGGCAGATGTTGGTCGCCCGCGCCTGAATTTGATGGGAATAATGAATTCCGGCGAGAAATTCATCGGCAAACTCAACCTACATCAGATTTTCGTTCGTTTTTGCTCAATTTCTAACTGTTTCTCTTTTCTCTCCTACATTTATCTCTGATTATTCACTATTTTTAGCTCCCAAATATCTCTTACCTTCTCTCAATTCTTTACTCTATTTTACTCTCTCCCAGCTTCTTCCTCGATCTTGCTCTGTCTGTGCGTGTTTCGTGTGTGTTGCGAACCAGATTCCTCTAAAAATGGCGTATAGGTGTATGTGAATATATTTCTATTGTGTGTGTGTATAATATGAAGAAGAGATGAATGGACTGTGTGTGTGATATGCGTGAGGGTCCGAATTGTGAGGGTGAGTTTAGTGAAGAAGAAGGAAAGATCCCCAACTGAATTGTGTGTGCGAATATCGTGGTCCCCTTTTTTATTTCCCCTTAAAAATAGCCAAAATCACATGTAAAAATAAAGGATGGGGTCACGTGGGTGGGGGTGGGATAAGGGTGTGAAATGTATGGGGTGGTGATGTGTTGTCAAAAATTGAGAGGGGGAGTGGTTAATTTTGTTATCAAAAGAATAATTAGGGATTGGGTTTGTTAGGGGTTTGTTGAAATCTTGTTATTTTGTATTTTTGTGGGGTATAATCACATGGGTAAAGGTGAACGATAAAGTGAGGTAAAAATGAATAAAATTGGACTTGGGAGGGACAAAATTAGGTGTCTACAGCATGCCCCCTTTGAATGTAAATATGAAGTGTTTTCAGAAAAAGAAGTAGACAACGAGACAAAAAAATTTTCCGACCATTATTAAAAAGAATGAAACAGAAGAAAGAAGGGAAACCAAGTTTTGACTTTGGACATCATACTCATCCCTAGTTATGAGGGAATCAAGTCACAGGTATCCCAAGGATTGAAAGAAGAGGGACTATACCGAGTTGGAGAGTCGAGCGAGATTCTGTCGAGGTTCCAGTCTGCGGCTTTGTCATTACATCAAAAATAAAAATTACAAGTTAAAACATAAATGAAATTACAAAAGTTCTATCTATGCGGGTTCTTTTGGACTCTTGACTTGAGTTTCATCACCCTATTCTTCAGGCGGGCTCCTGACTTGCAATTTCTTCAACTTGTTGCCTGACTTTCAATTTCTTCCCCCTGTTCTTCAGGTGGGCTCCTGACTTACTATTTTTCAATTTTTGACTTTCTATTTCTTTACCTTGTTGTTTGACTTTCCATTTATTCGCCCTGTGCTTCGGGCAGGCTCCAATGTTGCTTGAATTATCAAAACAAGGAAGTGTCTCCTTACAAATGTTGCTTGAATTACCCAAATAAAGAAGTAAGTCTCCTTACAAATGTCGGTTGCATTACACAAACAAGAAAATGTGTCTCCTTACAAATGCTACTTGAATTAACCAAACAAGGAAGTGCGTCTCCTTACAAATGTCGCTTGAATTACCAAAAAAATAAAGCGTGTTCCTTACTAATGCCGGTTGAATTACCCAAATAAGGAAGTGCATCTCCTTACAAATGCCGCTTGAATTACTCAAACAAGGAAATACGTCTCCTTGCAAATGCCACTTGAATTAACCAAACAAGGAAGTGCGTCTCCTTACCAATGTTGCTTGAAATGTCCAAACAAGGAAGTGCGCCCCCTTACAAATCCCACTTGAATTACACAAACAAGGAAGTGCGTCTTTTAACAAATGTCTCTTGAATTACCAAAACAAGGAAGTGCGTCCCCTTACCAATGCCGCTTGAATTACCCAAACAAGGAATTGCGTCTCCTTACAAATGCCACTTGAATTAACCAAACAAGGAAGTACGTCGCCTTACAAATGTTGCTTGAAATGTCCAAACAAGAAAGTGCGTCTCCTTACAAATACCACTTGAATTACCAAACAAGGAAGTGCGTCTCCTAACAAATGTCTCTTGAATTACCAAAATAAGGAAGTGTGTCTCCTTACCAATGCCGCTTGAATTATCCAAACAAGGAAATGCGTCTTCTTACAAATGCCACTTGAATTAACTAAATAAGGATGTACGTCTCCTTACAAATGTTGCTTGAATTACCCTGTTTTGCGGAAATTTTGACTTTTGAAGAGAGTTGCCACTTAATTTTGAAACGGAATTAAGAAACCTTTATAAAAGTTACTTCAAACGATTCAAAACAGGAAAATTGGTTTAAGTTAGAGATTCTAGATAAGCGGTTCCTATTAACGTTTTAGGAAGGTGTTAGGCACACCTAAAACGTCCGATAACTTGCGGTTATCCAAACTGTTTGAAAATCGTCTTTTGATTAACTTCGAAAAGATTAATTTGTTGAAATAGTGATTTGATTTTTTTTCAAAAAAAAGACTTGTGTAAAATATATTTAAGCGACTTAGTAGGGATTTTAACTAAGTCTAAACAAAACTAATAAACAAATAAACACATAAAAGGGGAAGGGAGGAGAAAGTAAAGGATTTAGGCCATTGGACCCAAATCAACGAAACCTGTCCTAGTCTAGTTGGGCTTCCGATCCATTTCACCTGTCCTAAACTATTTTTCGAGCCTTTGGCTCGAGTCTTGCTCCACTTGTATTAAATAAAACTTTGGCTTTGAGGTCGAAATGAATGAATAAATAAATGACTAAATGAATAAATAAAAAGAAGACAATAATAAAAATTGAGACTTTTCAAGTCTGTTAGTGACCTCATCAATGGGACCCATTTTCCTTCTTCGTCTATCTTCTAGCACCGGCACGCCATGTAGTGGACCTTGGGTTTAAACTTCGAACTTGACTCGAAGGGGTGAGCCTCATTTTCCCATTATGAAATACAAGAAGAGAGGATTCCATTTGGACTCGAGACATTTTTTGCATGCAAAGAAAAGATAAAGAAATTAATATACGTTCAAGGCATAAAAGTGATACATTTCAAAGCAAAATAAAATATCAAGAATCAATTTTTGAATGACAATGATAAGCACACTTGCACAAGAATGAGAGTCAACTAATAAAATGCAAAGCAAAGACACCCACTTACATGCCTCATGATTTATGTTCATATAGGAATGAATAAAGGTAAAATGAAAAAGGTCATATTCAATGAATTAATACAAGAAACAAACAACGTAAGCTTGCAAAAGTAAAGGGATGAGGCAACAAGGAAAATACTCATTACTTCTAAAATTGAACAAACATAGATACTAATCTATATAACAAAAGAAAATAAAGCTTAACTTTTCAAGCAAGAGAATCCTAAATCTCAATTAAGGCGACATTAACGAAAATTCATACATCTAAATCACAATCAATATTTTATGGAAAAACGTGTAACGACCTATGATTTATATTTCTAAGATATCGTTGATTCTCTTTTGATATTATGAATAAAAGAGAGACATGAATCAAGTCTTTACACACACAAAGAGCACAGATAACAATCAAAAGGGCGCAAGAAAATTAGAATAAAGTTTAGCATTTCTAAAGTGAAATATCGTTTCACAATCATACTATGCATGAGTCAAAAATATCCAAATAATTTTATTTAGCTGCGAAAGTTCGAACTTTCTTATCATTTTGAAAAGATAACATGCGAACAAAAAGTAATAAACATCTTGGATGAAAAATAAAGTTAGCACTTCATATCTTATATGAGGGTTTTGAAATCCATTAAAATAATTAATAAGCAAATGACAAATTCTTGACTTAACTAATTACTATTTTTATTAAGGCGCAACCAATAATAATAATAATAATTATTTTTCCAACATAAAATAAACAACTTTACATGCTAAAAAATATATCTACCAACAATAAGTTTAAAAAAGACATGGGTATTGTTTTTCAAGTAAAGATCTAAACTTTATCCAAAATAATAAAAGAATAAAGTAAAAAAAAAAAGAGAAGAAATCAATATTATCTATTCTTTTCAACATAAAAGAAATAACTTTACATGCTAAAAACAAATATATCTACCAACAATGAGTTTAAACAAGACATGGGTATGTCTTTTCAAGT
>NW_025844607.1:0-2161 GCF_002878395.1 Capsicum annuum | reverse complement strand
TCTATAAAGGAGAAATAAGACAAGGATGATGTGATACCCTCTATGGCCTCCTATTTATTCTTTTTCTCCTTTTTTTGAATTTTTTTCACCATTTTTTGCATTGATCAATTTGTTTAATAAATAAAAATTATTATATTTATTATATTCAATTATATCTCATGAGTTACAAAAAAACCTCCATCCATTTACATTCTCTATTTAAGTAACATATCCCTTCAACTTTCTTCTATCAAATTCTTATGACTTGAACAATCTATATATAGGCAATGGTTTACTTAGAAGACAATATTGAACTTTGTAGTCATGATAAAGAAAAAATTAAAAATTGAATCCATCAAATATAAATTCTGAATCCACATCTTCATGGAAATGCACCATGTTCTTGAGGTCTTAGACTATGCAAGTAATCAAGAATATGTATATCACCTCTCTTATCTTTTAAACAACAAAACTTTACACCTGCTAACTGTATTTGTTTTTTATTCAAATTGTAAATATCTCCTTGTAACACCCTAATTTGTTGAACCGAAATACTACACGGTGCTCATGACCCCGAGGGACCACAAGCTAACCCAAGACTGATATCTGTACCTGTATACTGCAAATCATGATATAATAATGCGGAATACATGGAACTGTAAGGCCTTAAGGTTCAACTGAATACAATCATGTGGGCAAAAATACCCAAAACAACTAAATCTGAAAGTAAATCCGAAAGCCTCTAAATTGTCTGAATAAGGAGTTGAAGGAATATGTCTCCAACTAACTCTGTAAAACTGAACTGAAGAAATAAATAAATGTATCAAATCATATTGTCCTCGAATCAATGAGGACTCACTGTGTCTCTGCGACTGGAATGCTACCGCTATTGCTGGGCTGGAGCTCGTGTCTCGAAACCTATGGTGTAACATGAAAAGAAAGCACCATAGCGCAAATGCACCAGTACAACTGGAGTACTGAGTATATGAGGAAGGTAGGATGAACATAAAGGGTTTCATGCATGAACAACACTGACTGACTAATATGAACGTGGGAGTAAAAACACATATATATAGAAACTAGGACCATGAATACGTGCTAGCATGACCTATATGCTAATACATGGTTTATCGATAACTGTCATGACTGATACTGAAACTGATAACATGGATGACTGTATCTGAAATTCCTGAATATACTGAAATCTGAAAAACGCTCTGAGTTTTATTACTGAGACTGATACTGAAACTGATCAGATGGATGACTGTATCTAACAGTCCTGTATGTACTAAAATATGAAGAACTATCTGAGTTCTTTTACTGAGACTGTTACTGAAACTGTGGGAGGTAGTGTTTGACCGACATGCCCCGTGTATGCCGTTATGGCTAAGCTGGGGTCCAATCTCTGCCCCGACTGGAGGGGTGTCAATACCGTGCCACTGGTAAGGATAGCTGTGAGTGACCCTTATCTGGCGGGTACTCAATGAGAATGGTGGGAACCCTAAACTGACGGGCTAATCCACCTCATCAACCCTAAGCTGACGGGTTAAGATGTCTCAACCTATGCTGGCTACATAGTTCTGGAACACAAGGATTGCTACTAAGAGTCACACCCTGAACTGGCGGGTGAGTTCCCATCCTTGGGTTCACTCGGTGCTAACCTCTACTCCCATCTGAAGGACACTGAACTGAATAACTAAGCTAAACTGAATAACTGAACTAAACTGATTAGCCAAACTGATACTGATTAACTAGACTGATACTAGTGGTATTGTTTAGCAGAGCTAAACTAAGTTTACTGGATTCCAATGATTGACGGAATATTACTGGTATCTAACAATTGACTAAGATCATGAGATTTTCCTTAGTCACATGACTAACTAAAGTCTATGGAATCATAGCTTGAGTTCGGATATCATGAAACATGACATGGATTTAGGCACACAACTATAGTTTTCGGGTACAAGTACCCCCAGAACTCGATGGAAGGAAACTGACACACATGACTGACTTGATCATAAGAGTAGAGTCCATAATTTATAATATCATAAGTAGGGATCTCATACTAAGCATGGTTATCAATAATGTATTGTATGGAAAGGATTTCATATCACATGGAAGTACTTGCACAATCTTAATATCATGTTCGTTGCATAATCATATTGGCAACACATACTAATAG
>NW_025844606.1:0-3710 GCF_002878395.1 Capsicum annuum | reverse complement strand
GATTCTATTGTGTTATTTTTATCCCATATTAAGAATGGGCTAACAATTTCAGAGTAACTTATTTTCCAACCAAATGATCCTTTAAGAGAAAATCACTAAAAAATAATAGGAATTAATGACAATTGACAAATAATTTTGTTGGTAATTGATAATTTTATATATTTATGGACTATCGAAAAATCATTCTAGATATAGGTATTTTGTAATAAATCAACGATAGATTTGTAGCTAATTTCTATTTTTTTTATAGTGTAGCTACTATAGGAAATAGTTTACTTTCTAAATAGACTTATTCAACGTGGATCTCAATTAATAACAAATTTATAAATATATGATACGTGTTTACATGTAAAATTGAATTGTTTAATCATAAAA
Source organism: Capsicum annuum (assembly GCF_002878395.1). Taxonomy (NCBI): domain Eukaryota; kingdom Viridiplantae; phylum Streptophyta; class Magnoliopsida; order Solanales; family Solanaceae; genus Capsicum; species Capsicum annuum. The sequence continues at coordinate 3,335 of NW_025844606.1, read as the reverse complement.
TTGGCTTTTCACAAGAAGCCAACTTAATTAAATTTTGTTGCTTAGAAATAATTAGTTAATACTCATTTTCTCATTTTATTAAACTTTTTAATCATAACAATTGATTAAGTTTTTGAATAGGATCACATGACTCATTAAATTAACAATATGAAGAGTCCAAATCACTTTTAAGTAAAAAAATATTGAAGTAAAAACGAAAAGCAAGTAAAGACAGAGAAAGAAGTCATTGGTGTCCATAATGTATAAATGAATAATATTCTCTCCGTCTGAGGTAGTGACGAAATCAAGATTTAAGGATAGTGAGTACTTAAAAATTTTTAAAAAGAAAATCACCTCAATGAGGTGAGAACCCAGGACCTCCTTCCAATGAAGCACCTATGTCAATGCACCCAACCAACTTTTTGATATAGTGGATGCTTTTATATATTTTATACCTATTTTTATATATTTTCTATTCAATTATATCTATTCCGCGTCGAGTTTAATGGATGTCAAAGCACCCCAAAATAGAACATAGGTCCGCCCCTAATCTTAATTCACGTGACACTCATTTATATATTCTGATACTTTAAAAAAAAAAAGACATTTAAAATTTATGATCTAAAATAATTATAAAATATTTGTACAGTTATGAATAATTTTATCAAAAATGAAAGGATAATTTAAAGATTGTTGTCATATAAAATGAGACAGATGGAGAGCGAGTAATAAAATATAAATTTCTTTGGATAAGTTTAAGGTTTCGTAATGAAATTTAGGTTTAGTTAATATTTATTCTCATCTCATTGAATTAACAATTATAGCAAGCTACTATATATTGATCAGAATTCAGATGTAAACATCGATTAGATAGAAATATTTTTTAGAATTCAAGATTCACTATGCTGTTTGGCTATCAGAATGTGATAAATAAGGATATTTTTTGAAATTAGCTATTTTTATATAAAATAATTAATTTAATTATTTTAATATAAAATAGTCTTAAAACTACTTAATATTTATATATCAAATGCGAAATAATATAATTTCATATTTTATTCGAAATTATTATTCTTTATCTTGCCAATCAAACAATTCCTCATAGTTATGAAAGTCTAAATCAACGTACCTTGTACTCTATACTTCTACTTCGCGGGGATGAAGGGCGGGAGCGTTTCAAGGTAAGGATCAAACTATAAAGATTTATTATACACAATCTATCATGAATTTTTGTAAGAGGTTGTTTCCACAAATCAAACTGTAAAACTTTTTGATTACATGACAATTACTTTAGTATTATATATCATCTATTCCGCCAATCAAACAACCCAGAATAGTTAAGAAAAGTCATAAAAATCACTGAAGTTTGGCGACACTAAACTCGTAGGGGTCCTTTGGTTGGGAACAGTTATTTCTGACTAGTTAATGACAGAATTAGTTATCTCACTATATATATGAAATAACTTATCTCATCACTATGGTGTAAATAATGGATTAAATAATCCTAGAATTAACAAATATCTCACACCAAATATGAAATAAATTAGTTCCTCAACTTATTCCGACACTATTTATCAGTCCCTTATACCTCACACCAAACAATCCTTTACTGTTCGGGGATGGAGGTTTGGGGGGATAGGCGTTTCAAAGAAAGAATCGAATCAGAAGAGTCTATCTTATACAATCTTACTCTACATTTCTATAAAAATACTATCTATTTCTACAACTCAAACCCTATAACTTTCTGATCGAATACCAATAGAACTCTATTTCTACAACTCAAACCCTATAAACTTTCTGATCATATAACAGTAAAACTCTAGTTCGACAACTCAGACCTTATAACTTTTCGATCGCTCAATAGCAAAACTAAACTCTATTTCTATGACTCAAACCCTATAACTTTTCGATCACATACCAGTAAAACTCTATTTTTACAACTCAAACCCTTAACTTTCCGATTGCATAACAGTAGAACTCTATTTCGACAACTTAAACCCTATAACTTTTCGATCGCACAACTTCCGATCGCATAACAACAAAACTCTATTTCTAAACTCAAACCCTATAACTTTTCAATCACACACCAATAAAACTTTATTTTCACAACTCAAACCCTATAACTTTTTGATCCCATAACAGTATCAGTTCCACTGAAACTCGTAAAAGAAAAAAAGTAAAGCAAGTAAAAGACAGAGAGAAAGGAAACATACTTACTTGTCCATATCGATTTCCACGAAGAAGATAAAGAAAAAAGAAAGATAACCAAATCATCACCAATACTCCCATTTTCATCCATGGAATACCAATTATACCCTTCTCTTCTTTTTTCAACAATGATCCCTCAATTTCCTCATAATTTCCTTTTCTCCTCTCAACTTCTTCTGATTCAATTTTCCAATAATATATTCCTGATTTAAATGTCTTGAAAGTGCACCAAGCAAGAAATATTGTAAATAAAATAGTGATAAGCCATTCTGGGAAAACAACATTGCAAATTACTCCAATACTAACTCCTAATAGAATACTTGGTTGTGATAGTAATGCTATGTCAAAATCAACCAAAATTTTTCCACCAATTTTGGGACTTGGTAAGAACATGCTGCAAACAACATTCGCTATCGAACCTCCTGTTACCTGTCGAGACATAATATATAATTAAATAAATTAAAAATATATTATTTCTAATCGTTTAATATTTGTCACACATTTTAATGCGATTTTAGAATATGGAAGAATCCTAGGTTATTATCAAGAGCAAATAACATAAATGCCGTCAGTTTAGATTCTAATTACAAAAAATTCTGACATTTTTCTTAATTACTGAAAATTCTGATTTTGGATCTGTCAAGATACATGATTAGCTTTCGATACATTCAACGAAAATATTTTTTTTTTCTTTGCAAAACTACATAATTAACTTTTGATATATTTTTTTGATTTTAGGTTTATCGAAATACATAATACATATAACAAATATACATTGTTTTCTTTATAAAGATACATAATTAATTTCTGATATTTTTTTTTCTGATTTTGAGTCTGAGATACATAATTAACTCCTAATACATTTAATGAAGATATATAATTAATTAAAATTTTTATAATTACTTTATAAAGATAAAAATTTATATAAATATGATAATTGCTATTAAATAAATATCACACATTTTACTAGGTTAATATCTAACTGCTACGTAAAAAAGAAATTGATGTGTTTGACATTATTTGAAAAAGAATTGGGCCCACAAGTGAAGGGATCAACATGTTGTGCTTAGTATAATGAAGAAATTATTGTGCTCGCTAAAGCAAATTAAACTTTTAAATAAAATAATGAGAAAATATCCAATTATCCT
>NW_025844605.1:0-1183 GCF_002878395.1 Capsicum annuum | reverse complement strand
ACAGTCACTCATGTTATCAATATTCAGACTCAGTAATCATGTTATCACAAACTCAGTTAATAGTATATGAATTATACAAAACTCATGTTATCATTATTTAGTTTTAGCACTATCAGATATAGTCAATCAGACTAGTTCTTCATAATTAGAACTGTAAAAAACAATCATTACTTTATCTATAATATGACTTTATTTCCTTAGTACTCAATAAACTCAGTCATTCAGTATCCCAGTATTAGTACTCAGATATCAATAAATCCATGTTATCAGAATTCATGAGTCATTGTTATCACAATCTCAGTTATAGTTATATATTCATGCATGTATTCTCACGTTCATGTTATACAGTCAGCAATTATTGTACATGCATATGAACCCTTGCATTTAGCCTACCTCAGTTGCGTACCAGTACATTCAATGAACTGACATATTTATGCTATGGTGTTTTATACCATAGGATTAGAAGCACGAGATCCCATGCATCCTTAGTAGATCAGACATTCAACATCCAGACTATAGTAGTTTGGAGTTTGTTAGGGATATATCCTATCAACTCCACAGTTTTAGATAGTTTAAAGGCTATCAAACTACAGTACATGTTCAAACAGTTTATTTTAGTTTCAGGTATTTTTATACCCCATTGCAAATAGTGTATTATATTTAGTATTAGTTAAGTTTTGAACTATATGGACTTATATCTTATATTCTGCATATCTATAATATATTATTCAGTGCTCAGTAACAAATATCAGTAATTGGTTAGCTTGTGGTCCTTTGGTGTCATGAGCACCGTGTAGCATTCTGGGTACTAGATTCGAGGTGTTAAAAACTTGGTATCAGAGCCTAAGGTTCAGCAATGTCCTAGGAAGTTTGAAAAACCATAGCTAGTAGAGTCTTGTGTATGGGTGTATTGTGCACCATACTTATTTGGCGGAGGCTATGAGATGTTTTAGGAACTATTTCCCTTCTTTTATATTTTAGATCATGCTATAGAAAGGTTCTCTAAGAAATTTATGTAGGTTCTCATCATGCTCTACTCATGTCAACTCCACCTTACTTTCATGGTAACAGAAATAGTGAAGCTCAAGGTCCTACGGGTAGGGATTTCTCAAACAGTCCCCACAGATATTTATGGGATTACGCACAGGCTTAAATGTATCCCATCAGTTTCATTATGTTCCAA
>NW_025844604.1:0-1425 GCF_002878395.1 Capsicum annuum | reverse complement strand
GAATTAAAGCTTGCTAAATGCTCATTTAGGTTTGGAGAAAATGGATGTGATCCATAAATGCCACAAAGGCATGAGAAATATATCAAAATTCGTTGTATGATCGGAAAGTGTTGCTACCGGCAAGCCACACATTAATATAATTAAAAATATGTTTAAAATAATTTAAAAGCGGGATAGAAGTCACTTTTGGGCCAACAAATATTATATATCCAAAATATTAATTTAAGCCAGACTTAAGTCATTAAAGTGATCGTGCTAGAACCACAGGACTCGAGGGGTGCCTAACACCTTCCCCTCGATCAATAGAATTCCTTATTCGGATTCCTAGTTTGCAGACCAAAAATAAAAATAAAGAGTCATTTCCTTTTGAATAGGGATTCAATAAGGTGACTTGGAACACCTAAACTCAATTCCAAGTGGCGACTCTGTAAATAAAATAATCCCTTTTCAAAACGTCACTTTAATTGGAAAAACCCATTTTCTCTAAAACCAACTCCCTAGTGGGGTCAGATGCAATGAAAAATAGGGGTGTGAGAAAATGTAATGAATGATCTTTATCTTTCATTTGTGTATTACATGCTTTATACTTGCATTTTTAAGATTGATATGGCGAAAGCATTTCATTCTGCTATCCAAACATTGTGTTATCCTTTGTTCACCCAGCTTGAGTTTTAGTCCTATTTTCTTTCATACCCCTCTTTTGGAATCAAGATAGAGTCAGCAAAGCTCAAAAGAAAAGTGTTGAGCAAAAGAATAGAGTCAGAAAAGTTTCAAGAAAATAAGACATAAATGTGTACAAAAATTAAAAAAATAGAGGAGTGTCGAGAAAAATAAAGTTATAAAAAATCCCAAAGAGAAAAGAGACAATAAAAAAAGAGAAAAAAAAAGAAAAAAATCAGAATCAAGCAAAAGAACAAATTGTCGGAACTATGTGAGACTTGATTCTCCTCTCTCAAGGGTGAGATACATAGGTTTCCCTACTCTGGGCTCGGTCCAACCAAATAAGCAATTTAGAATTATCTAGCAAAATAAAATTGGGGCATGAATTAATTCTCATTGTTTGAGTCGATTTCAAAAGTTGTAAATTCTACCCCACTTCAAGTGCCGTTTGGGCCTCACACCATACTTTCTTTCAAACCTTGTCCAATATCCAAGTTACAACCAAATAAATACCTTCAGATCAATCTTTGAGAATGTTAAGGATAAGCATGCAATGGATAATATAACACATTTTGGGAACTACTTGTCTTCCTCAGCATAAGGAATCATAAGAGAAGTAAAAATGAGAGTCTTATTGGTAAAAACCCTCACAGACACCATAAGGATATGGTACATTGAGAAAAGTAAAAATGAGAGTCTTATTGGTAAAAACCCTCACAGACACCATAAGGATATGGTACATTGAGAGAAGTAAAAATGAGAGTC